>NW_023302886.1:0-11093 GCF_011077185.1 Oxyura jamaicensis
GAAAAGAAAAGAAAAGAAAAGAAAAGAAAAGAAAAGAAAAGAAAAGAAAAGAAAAGAAAAGAAAAGAAAAGAAAAGAAAAGAAAAGAAAAGAAAAGAAAAGAAAAGAAAAGAAAAGAAAAGAAAAGAAAAGAAAAGAAAAGAAAAGAAAAGAAAAGAAAAGAAAAGAAAAGAAAAAAGAAAAGAAAAAGAAAAATCAAAGGTCTCATTTAACAACCCTCTGTTAAGAATTGTTAAAACTGTTTCCCAAGGGGCTTGCTCCATCTGATATTTAGTTCAGCTTTCTAAATACTGATTCTATTGGAAGAATGTGGGTGTGGAAGAAAACAAACAAACCAGTTATCCCCAAGTCTGTTGACAATAAAATGTTGGAAATTTCCTGCTTGCAGCAAGCTGTACGTAGTTTTCCTTAGAAATAAACTAAGCTTTAGATGATACAGAGCCAATCTTAGTGCCTCAGGTCCTAGATGCATGTTATTATTTCACAGATACAAGTATAATTTTATTTGAAGAAAATCTTGACCCTCACCCTCATATAAATATTACAGCAACATATGTCTACCTGCAGAGATCCTAAACAATGGTTCTAAGAGGGGTTGCTTGATCCTGTCAAAGGCTGTTCGACCCTGCTCCTATTCTGCCTGTGCCACTAACAGCTCAGTGTGGGACAAGACTAAAGAAGTACAGCTAACTTTATCAGCCAGCTCTTCTTCCAATATGAATTACTGGGGTTTCCTTTTGCTGCCAGCATGCTTCTCCAAGGCAAAAGGAAAGGCTGGAAAGGTTTCCAGCTATAGGAAAGTACTAAGAAAACAGATAAACAAGAAAAATAAAATAAAATAAAAAAAAAAAAGGCAGAAAGACACTTAGTGGAGGTTGTGAACACAGGAGTCTAAGTGGCATGGATACTGAAGTGATTAAATCCCCAAAACATGTTCCTTGGTCTGCTAATGTGCATCTTTTCCCGCTTTCTCTTGTTACTGTTGCAGCTGGGAATCATTAAAAATGCCACCATTAAAACCTTTTACTTATTTCCATTGATTTCACTTGTAGTATCTTCAGTAGCTTGTGGACGAATTAACCACTTTCTCTGATTCAAAAACCCAGTTGGAAAGTTGAAGTCATTTGACCATTTTTATCTGTCCATTACAGACATTCACCTTTTCAGCTATGCTGCCAGAATACCAAGATCCTTTCTAAACTTATGCAGTTTTACTCTACTCTTAGAAGCAAGTATTAATTAGAAGATCATAGTCCTTTAATATTAGGTTTGATGTCCAGCATTCCTACCCTGAAAATCCCAGATCACATTCTTTTTCATTTATATTATTGTAATCCCATTAACCGGTTGATTTACACTACTGTTATCTAAGTGAAGGAGAATAAAGATGCGAGAGATATGTAAATAATCATTATTTACCTATAAATTGCTCTGTGAATTGACAGATATATCACTATGGTAATGATTTCCAGTGGCCCAGAAACCTTTGTCACTGAGATTTCTTCATGCAAAGCACATTAGTAAGACTTTAAGAATCCTTTTTGCCTTTGAGGTGGCTTTGTTTTTTTGTTTGTTTGTTTGTTTTGTTTTGTTTGTCTGATTGGTTGGTTGGTTTTGATTTTGGTTTATTTTTGTTTCTGCATCACCTTGTATAATGTTCTACTACATAAATTCTTCAACACATGTAAGATGTGCAGTTTTCTCATTTATAGTAACATGACACTTCATCCACTCTCCAGCAGGTGGTAACATGGTGGACTTTGAATCTCAGAAGAGGACTAATCCACAGCATTATATGGATGGGATACAAACACCAAATCTTTCCAAAAGACTCATGTGAATTAGGAAACTGTTGCTCAGTTGTCACCACATTAACACTAGTGTAGGTTACAAAATAAAAACAGCATCAAAAAATTGAAGAAGGCCCACAACATGATGACCACTCTAATTTGGGGGAAGGGCGGGGGGGGGGGGGGGAGGGGGGGAGGAGAAGGAAACCATTGCCACCCTGGCTACAGAGCACTTAAAGAGATCACTAAGAGAATTGCACTCCTGAGGTACTATGAGCCCCATGTCAGACAGAAGGCTGTCTTTGGAGACTAGGAAAGTGAGGCATCTCACACACCTATGTGGATGGGTATCTTCTCATCATGGCACAACAACAGTAAGAGTTACACTATCAGTAGAGATGGAATGAGCCTATGGCTTCATGACACCTCTAGCTGCACCACAACAGAAATTTCTATTCAGCATTCAAACCCTGCTATCCTACAAAGAGTTTTTTAGAACAAAGCTTTGGATTTGGTTTTACAAAAACAATCCTTCTTCTCTTCCTTCCCTGAACATCAGCAAGTTCTTCAGGAAACAAGGACAATGTCTCTCCTGCAATCACCCTGTACAAACCTTCCATGACTCTTTAGTCTGTCGTGGCATGCTAAGCACCAAACTACCTTGAGGATTTATTGAAGGATCCTCAGGAGATCCTAGTCCTGTGGTGCACACATGAGTTGGCAGAACTTGCCTGCTTTTCTTGCACAGGTTGTGTAGTGCCCAGTGTTCTCTAGTAACAGAGAAGGAGTTATCTATCCTGGAAAATTAAGATGACAAATTCATTGATTTCCCAAATTCAGCCCAGAGTTGAAAGCCGGCACTGATGGTTGCAAGCACAGTTGCCTTCATCATAGAGGAATGTGCTTATTTACGTGCCACTGGTTTCCAAACTACCTTTAGTACACAACCTCCTCAGTTTGCCTCAGTACTAGATCCTAATATGGCCAAATTCCACCCACTGCCAACAGTAAGAACTATATAATCTTATGACGAGACATCATAGATTCAGGGATAAACGGCCTTCTGAGAATATAGCTGCTAAACAAGGAATGAAGAAGCCAAGAGAAGGAAAATAAAAGCATGCAGGTGTATTTATTACCCTATTTGGCTTTCTCCAGATCTCCGTCAGAACACACGTTTTTATGCACTCATGCAGGCTAATTTTGCATTGGTCATAGATATCGTGCACCAATAAAAGATTATATTCATTATATGAGTGTTATTAACTTGGAGGATGCTTCATTTTACACTCACCTTCAAAATTGCTGGCAATTAGCCTGTCTCAAGTGGCTCTAAGCCAGACCCAGCAAGTTGCTGGATTTATTGCCCACAACCACCACTTTTGTCCAGATTTATCACACCTCACTGTAACCATTAGCATCCTTGATTATCCCTTCATATTCAGTGGCTTGAATTTGATGTATAAGATCTCCTCAAGCAAGGACATTTCCTCTCCAAAGGCAATGCTGAACAGTACACAAACAACTGGCAACATCCCATCAGTTTTTTCAACTGCACAAATGTTATGGCAAGACTTCCATTCAGGTATCTGAATTTCATTTTAAGAATGTTGAATATTTTTTTTTTCTGATGACTATTCTATTCCATTTAGTAATCATCATTTTATTCCTGTGTTGTACCCTTGACCTGGCTTCTGCATCAGCAAAGAGTGTTAGTGGTTTTAAAATTCCAGATGGAAAAAAAATAAAATAAAATAAAAATAAAAATAAAGGTTTATCAATTTTTTGTCCTCCTCAGCTGCAATAAGTGAACCGGTTTTGATGAATTTTTGATGTGTGGATTTCTTCTTCAGTCTAGAATAATCCAGACTGAGTACAGGAATCTTAAATAATGAACAATAAAGGTAGCAGAAACTTAGCTAGAAACTTCTTTATTAATGCTCTCCTCCCATATAATCTCCTATGCTTTGAAATGGCCATCCAGAAATACTCTGTTAGATCCCAAGTGAACAACAGAAAAAACACACCAAAACAAAAATAAAAGAGGCTGACTTTTATATTGAGGCTACTGTTTATGATGTTGTCACAGTGCTCTCTCAGGGCTTCTTTCTGCTTCCTTGTCTTTCTGAATTCACCTGTTATCTCCTGTAGCAGACTACAAAACTGCTTGAATTAGGTAACAGGTGTTTTTTTGTCCTGTGTTTAGACAACACCTTGTAAAACTCATCCTGAGCCTTAGTTACATTTTCTGGATCCATTAGTAACAGTAACAATGATGATTTCTTTAAAGCATATTGAGGAATAAAATTAAGTCTTTTAATGAACTTGTTTTCTCTTCTAGTGGGCTGTATTCCTATTGCAGTAGTCAGCAAATTTTGTTGGAAAGACACTGGGGGACTGAGTGATCCTGCTTCTCTGCCTGGTATTGATGGCAAATAAGATCTTTCATAAGACTCCTCCAGGATTTTCATTTGGATATTTCTATTCTTGGGGAATGTGATTCATTGCATTGCTATCCAGGGAAAAGCAGCTGGAGGGCTGGAGGGCTATCAACACTCTGAATTTCTTGTGTCTGGAGAAATCAGGGGAATCAGATCATCTCAGTGACCTTGCATTAGACAACTTGCCTTCCTGTCTGTCATATCAAAATAAAAATAAAAATAAAAAATGAAAACAATGTCAGGTGAGCCCAATGGCAGATGAACACAGCTGCATAGAGCCACAGTGCTCATAGAAGAGGCACTATTGAAACACTGCTTTGCATGAAACAGAACAAGAGGCAGTGCTAACACAGCAGAAACCACCCTGGTAAATCCATGTCTGGTAGTGTCCAGGACCATGTAAGAAGCAAAGCTGCAGGAAATATTGTGATATGGTTTCGAAGAACTTTTTTTCCTTCACACTACCAACTGTAACTGCCTATTTTATTTTGAGAAAAAGCTATCCCCTACATCTCTCCAAATACAGTGAGGATCAAAGGTTAAATAACTGCTGTTTGATAGTATTTATCCATTAGATAGATATATTATGTATTTATCCATATATATATTTCTATACATATTTGTATATGCTATGTATCCCTATATACTTAAAAATATCCATTGCATTTCCCCATTTTGAATTGACTGACCTTTTGACTTTACCACCCAATCTCTTGCCTTGTATGAAAAGGCAAAACACCTCCCCAGAAATATTCCTATATTATTTGTTAGCTATCTATTGAAGCCTGAATCCTTTTGAAGATTTGAAACCTAAGTAAACAAGTCATACTTTCAGCCGTGCTTTGTATAGGTTTCCAGCAATCTCCACACACACACAAACACACCACCTATTTACTATTGAAACTGTTGATTAATTTCAGCCAAACATGATGAAGAAACAGAGGCAGCAGAACAATCCTGTTCTTACCAACATCAGTTTCTGTAGAAGGTAAAATTATAAAAAGGGCACTTTAATGAATGGAAACATGGCAGCATAGGCTGCACCCTCAATGGCCATCATAAAATAGAGTCACAAAGCACAATGAAATAGAAATTGAAACTTATTTAGCTGCAATGACCCTTGCAGTGCTTTCTTTACCATCTGCTTACAGGGAAATCCTTGTACATCTGTTCTCTGTATATTTTACCTCCAGCTTCCCAAATAATTTTACTGTCATTCTAGACACCTCTTCTAGTTTTGCTCCATTCCGTCTTTCCTAGCTTGGTAATTTCTTAAGTATGTGCCTTCTCTGTAACTATAAATAGTCACACAGAGGAGAGCTGTAATGACCATTTCCCTGTCAGATGGAATAAAGATTACAGCTGATGGATAAGGAAAAGGTTCAAACAGCAGAGTTGTAGTAATGAGTCTACCCGGTAGCCTGCATTGTTTTGGTTTGCTTGCCACTTGGATCTTAACAGCCACCAGACCACCTGCTTTCTGTCACTGCAGCTCAGCTGTTGTTCACAAATTTCAGATGTTTGTGCCAGTAATTAAATTGTGCCAGCAAAGCACTATTAAATTTAGTTATTACAGAAAGGAGCTAAAATAATTGATCAGATCTGAGTGGATCATCAATGTGTTTTTGAATATAATGAAAATGAGAATTGGGTCAGCAGGAGGAAGAGGAGACATCAATTAAAAAACATATCTATACTGGAGTCTCAAAAGCCATTAACATTGATTTCAATCCAGGACATGGGGCCTGGCTGGCAAAAAGCATGGAAGGATAATTAAAGATGTTTTGTTGTTGTTGTTTTTCCTCCCTGTGGCAGAATATAATAACAGAGCTGCAAGAAGTGGAAGTAAATAGGATGTAATCACTCCAGGGAGCTATAAAGGGTTATGGGAAGCTGTTGATGCTACTGCTTTTGTTTGGTCTCCTTTTTGATCTTCATTTGTGTTTTAAGGTTGAATATTTGCTTTTAATGGACACGAATTCAGGATTGGAGTTGGAATTCTTCCTACCACCTCAAGCCACTCTTTTTGCAGGCTTAACATTGCCCTGAAGCATTGTGAGCTCCCGTTGTTAAAAATGATTCAGTCAGCTAGGTTCCTCACAGCTGGATCCTGTTCAGGTAGGAGTGTTAACATGGACTGACTTGGTCTGCCTTTAGTTTGATGTTTAAAATATCCTTGACACATGTAATGTAAATATTCTATTCTTGAGTCAAAAATGTGTCACTTCTGAGTCAGCCTATTCCTGTGGAGACTATAGAAGACACTGATGTACTTCTTCTATCTTCCTGCAAGTTAAGTTTTCTCCCTGCTGTTTATTTTCAGGTCTTTATAGTCTACTTCAAATGACTCAAACAGGATAGATTTATCAGGAAAAAAATAGTCACAGAGCTGATAGATGTTCACTTCACTGTAGATTGAATCCAACAAGATTGTTGGTCTCCTAGCAGCACTAAGAGAATCATAGCATATCCTGAGCAGGAAATGACACACAAGGATCATCAAGTCCAGCTCCTGGCTCCACACAGGACTACCTAAAAATTAAGCCATAAGTCTGAGACCATTGTCCAAATGCTTCTTGAATTCTGGCAGGCTTGGTGCTGTGACCACTTCCCTAAGGAGCCTGTCCCAGTGCCCAACCACCCTCTGAGTGAAAAAACTTCCTAATATCCATCCGGACCTCACTGACACAGCTTTTCCTCTGGTGTAGCCTTACCTCAAGCAGTGTGTGCAGTTTTGAGTACCAGAATAAAAGGACATAAAAGTATTAGAGAGTGTCCAAAGGAGAACAACACAGATGGTGAAGGGTCCAGAGGAGAAGACGTATGAGGATCAGCTGAAGTAATTTAGTTTGTTCAGCCTAGAGAAGAGGAGTCTGAGGGGATGCCTCATGGCAGCCTACAGCTTCCTCACGATGGGAGCAGAGGGGCAGGCACTGATCTCTGCTGTCTGGTGACCAGTGATAGCACCCTTCCTGTGTCTGTGAACAAGTTTCAAAATTACAGTTTCACCATGTACAAGGCTAGTATTTTTCAGTGTGATGTGAATAAGAATGAAGTCATGTGATAAAAGCTGAACTCATGTGATAAAAGCTGAACTTAAACTCTACCTCTACAAAAAGGAAAAACAAATATTTAACCTCTCCCCTCCCTATACAGTTGAAAACATACTTATAGTTCTATTTTTAGATCTTTGCTGGACCTTATCTGATCTCAGTAAGCATACTAATCCTGTAGAAAACACTCCAGGCTCAAGAGTTTCTCTTGTGTGTTAGTTTGCAAGATTTTTAAATTTTATCTATTAATTTATTGTATTTTATTGTATTGTATTGTATTTTATGAATTAAGGCAGCTCACAAATGTGTGTTTCCACAATAAAATGTGTGATGGGGGAGAGAAGCAATTAAATGCAGGGCAGCAGCAAATGGTTACTTTGTCCCAGAGATATTGTACAGTGTCTGAGTATTTGTGACACTTATTTCTGACAACCTTATTGAAAATAAACCAATTCCTTGCATAAATGCACTTGAAGACCTTGATGGAAAATTCTGCAAATACTTGCCTAGTATTTATGGTTTTATATTTAAAGTCTGAAGCATTTTTTTTCCCCAAAATGCATCTTTCACCATTTGTGATCGCACTCACTTTTTGTTATAGAGTTTTTGGATAGTGCTTTCCTGATATCTTTATATATCAGATCAGTTTAATTATCCCTGTGGAATATAGACATTCAGATGGAAAGGAACACAGAGTGTAATACCGTGATTTGCTCAATATTGTGTAGATCCTCTGAATTCTTCACCAGTGTACCGACCTGTTCTGCTTAGCAGTAGTTTCCTTGCATTTTCATCACTGTAATGCTCTTGTGTGGAAATAGTTCTGAAAAGAACAATCTCAGTATATTTAATTCATACTTCTACAAAATTAGTAGTCCCTCATGAAATAGTGTAGGTATCAATTAAGTCTTGGGTTTTCTGTGTAAGGTAAAATTCACAAGTAAGGAGAATTTCCATTCTTCCTAAACTTACTGTGATCATGCTAGAAAAATCAGGACAAAGTAATCCTGTATATCCTCTGAGTAGCAGGCTATGGCCTTGGTTTGCACATCATTATCTTTAATTCCACTAATAAGTGGAAACCAGCTGTCCAAAGGCTCAGATTAATATGTTCTCCATACACAACAGCACTTGAAGACTTCTTAGAGCTATACCAGGCACTTGGTTTAGATAGTCTGTGTGTGCCAAATCAATTAAACATCAGAACCATACTAGCCTCCTTTTTTGAAAATGATTTATTTTATTTATGTAACTTCAGACATTGCTTCCACTTTTTTAGAACTGATTATTAGAAAACCTCCACATCTTGATCAGGGATTCTAAAACCTCAGAGCTAGTGGCCAAACATCTAAGGTTTATTTAATTTCTTCCATTTGTTTTTCCCTTTGCCTGACAGAATCCAAGTTAAACACTATTTAAGAAATATTGCAAAGCTCATGGCTCTTGCTAGAGTGCTGCTTGTAGATATGGGAATTCAAGCTAATTGTTATTTTTATGTTGTATAGGAATTCAAGCTATTTTTTATTTTAGATTCACATTCAAGTCATTTTAAGGAAAAGCAATTCAATCACAAATATAGTTTTGCAAGGTGGATATTCCCTGACTTGTCCCCAATAGATATTTACATCTCTATATTACCTGAAATATTTCCCTGCACATACATGAAACCTGCATCAGATACCTCCTCTATCTTTACCAGTTTGGCTTTAAAACATATGGGAAAAATTACATAGAGTATTGCACGTTTATTCTCTTTTCTCTTTGTTAGATAAAATCAATGCTAGTATTACTGCTTTCTTCATTATGAGTCAGTCATTAACACTTTGCAAGTAATTATTACACATGGTTTGGAAACAAGACTAATTGTCCATAAAATGGACAACTGCTGTATGAGGAGTGGAGGGAAGAAGACCGGAAGACAGACTTTCAAAAGATTACCACACTTTGGCTGTTTCTTTGGAAAATAATTTTGCCAGGGAATGACTATATTTTTCAGGAAAATCACTTGAAAATATCTGGCCCAGCAATAACTGTTTTACCTGTATAACTGAAGTCTCATTAAAGCTCAAGTGTCTGACAAAACAAAGAATCATTTTGGTGCAGATTATGTGCACCTAATGTCATGGTGGGGTCCTGAAGGTCAGTTGGAATCATGTTCCTTTTGTTCACTTTCATCTGCTTGCAATACATTTTGGCATGACTTCTTGCCTTACTTTTACATTTACAACAGTCTGAGAAGAAGAACAGATGAGTAATCTCTGAACCTACTGTAGAAAAACAAATAAGTTGATCAGTTAGTCTAAGTTTGGTTTGTTGTCTGAAGATTTGTGAAGTATTTCATTAACAATTTCTTAAATGTTAGAGGTTTTTTTCTATTTTGATTCAAAACCAAAGGCTTCATTTAAAGCCTTTTGGCTTCAAATAGTAAACTTTTAATCTTAGTGAACACCAGACTGGCAACGAGACCAGCTGTCAAAGAAGCTATTCAATTTATCTAAGTATTTGCTTAGGTAAACTACTTCACTTTTAAACTCTTCTCAACTTCTTCTCTTGAACAGAAATGACCTCATGTTGAGTTTGAACATAAGGATGAATTGAAGGAAGTGACACAGGAATGTTTGCACCTCACTACTTCTGGAAAAAATAAAAATGAAATAAAAAAATCTTAAAATCTCAGCCTCAGACTCTGTGATACACCATACCATTGCCCTTTGATCACACTGAAATATTCTTCAGTGTTCAGACATAATCCCATCAGGACAGAGCCAAGATCAAATCAAATGAATCAAATGTACGACAGTTAGTGGTATAAGACAAGGAAAAAAAATAAAAAAAAATAAAAAAAAATAAAAAAAAGAAGCTGGGGGGCTAGGGGGTCATAGTGAGGTGAGGGTTCACAGGTTAGAAAAATAATAATAATAATAATAATAACAAATATCCAATTTTTAACATCCTTTAGCTTTACACCTGCAGAAACAGTCAATGAAAAATGTAAGCCTGAAGATATCAGTCATATTTGTGAATGCAAGTCCCTTGTGCACAACTAGATTCGTATGTTCAGTGAGTTGCCCTTTAAAATGCTGCTGATAATTATCAAGTTGTTTATATAATACAAAATGTCCAGAATATATTTACTATCCAGTAGGCAACACACTATCATAGGGAAACCACTAACAAGAGTAGCTCAGAGGAACAACAGAGATAACTAGGGAATTTAAAGAACCACACCGGATGAACAGCCTTTAAAATCTGAGGGGAATTAGTTGTTGTTTGTATCAACCTCTTTCGGATCTGCACCTGGAGTTAGTAAATAAATTATGTCTGAAGATAGACTATTGGTTTTTCTTTCTCATCAAATTCCACATTTCTTTGATTTAAATATATATCCTCTCACAGGTTTTTTGCATTTTTTGGACAATGCTGCCAAGGAAATTCTGACTGCTTTCTTGTACTTGTTGTACCACATCCACTGGTTCATATCTCTTCCATTTCTAGAGGAATCCCCAAGCCTCCCATCCATCTCAGGCACAGGCTGTGAAGTACTTGCCTTATTAATGCATTGCAGTCCTTGTCTTCCTCTCCTTTGCCTCTTCCCTCTGCTTGCTTAACACAAGCTTCCTCTCTGTTGTTGATTATAATCTCTTACCATCTGGAACAACCTTCCAGTATCTCTGCTTCATCAACTCTTTGTCTCTTTTTTGACTCAGTCTTTAACAGCAAAACCAGTTGTTCTCTGGACGCCCAGTACCCTGAGCTGGTGGAAGGGGATGGGGAGCAGAATGTGGCCCCCACAATCCAGGAGGAAATGGT
>NW_023302887.1:0-3552 GCF_011077185.1 Oxyura jamaicensis
ATTTGGGACTTAATCATTTATCACAGTTGGGGTAGTGTCAATTGCCTGCCAAGATCAACTCTGCCAGCTGACTCCTGCCATTGTCTCCTTCTGTAACCAACCGTGTTTCAGTCTGTATAACCACATCTCCTCCCGGGATTTTTATACTGTCTTTGCATGATGTAGTGGGTTTACGTGGCAAGGTTTTGGTAGCAGGGGGCCATAGGGGTGGCTTTTGTGAGAAGAATACAGAAGCTGCCCTACGTTTGGTAAGGGCCCCGTTGCTGACCAGTGCTGAGCCAATAAGTGATGTTGTTTGCGCCTCTGTGAGAGCAGATTTAAGACAGGGGGGTGTGCGGGGGACTGGAATAAATAAACCCTGGTGGGGAACAGAGAGAGAGAAGTGCGAAACAGCCTTACAGACACCAAGGTCTGTGAAGAAGCAGGGGGAGAGGTGCTCCAGGTGCTGGAGCTGAAGTTCCCCTGCGGCCTGTGGTGAGGCCCATGGTGAGGCAGGCTGTCCCCCTGCAGCCCATGGAGTACCACGGGGGAGCAGGGTTCTGCGCTTCAGCCTGGAGGAGACCTGTGGAGGAGACCATGGTGGAGCAGGTGGACTCGCACAGAACGAGGCCTGTGGAGGACCCCCACTGGAGCAGATTCCGGGCCGGACCTGCAGCCTGTGGAGAGGAGCCCACGCAGGAGCAGGTGCCCTGGCAGGAGCTGCTGCCTGTGGGGGACCCAGGTTGGAGCAGTTCACTCCTGATGGATGGACCGCGTGGTATGGACCCATATCTGGAGCAGTTCTTGAAGAGCTGCTGCCTGTGGGCAACCCCCACAGGCTCAGTCCGGGAAGGACTGCATCCCATAGAAGGGACCCTACGTAGAGTGGGGACAGAGTGACCGAGAAGAAGCAGTGGAGATGAAGCGCTATAGACTAACCACATCTCCCATTCCCCCCTTCTCCTGTGCCTCTCGGTGGCAGGAGGTGGAGGAGAGCGGATGGGGGGAAGGAGTTTTTGGTTTATTTTGTTTCTCACTTTTCTAGCCTGTTAGTAATAGGCAACAAATTTTATTATCTCCCTACTCTGAATCTGTTTTGCCCATCACAATAATTGTTGAGCAATCTCCTCATCTTTATCTCAAGCTTTGAGCCCTTTGCATGGTATTTTCTCCCCCTTTCCCTTCGAGGAGGATTAGTGAGAAAGTGGCTGAGGTGGAGCTCAGCTGCCCACCCAAGTAAAACCACCACACATAACTACTCAGTAACAACTGGAATGTGAGCCTCCTCCACTGTCTTCCCTACCTGAACTCTTCGCATATGTAGCCACTGCGTGGTGCTGTTATGCCCTAGGGTGCCTCCTATTTCTAGTGTACCTCCTACGAGTATATCCCTGCCAATTATATAATCTTCAACTTCAGCTATCATGACCTGATAGTCACGAGGTAGCCAATTGCCTATCTGCAACTTGAGGTTTATGAGTTTCGCCATGACCGGTTGCTCCCCTAAACCCTGCCCTAGAGTTAAAGTTTGTTATGTATTCCTGGGTGGCCATGTATAATAATGACCTCTGCCCCAGTATCCACTAACACCCTAATCAGTTGCTTGTTTGTTTGGGTCCACCATGTAGTACAAAGGATAAATGGCTGTGGGTGCTGTCCATTTACATAACTGTCCATAAGTTCCGGGGTGCTTAGGGCCCCAGTGAGGGTCGGTCAGGGGAACACAAAGAATTTATTAATGAGTTAGCCTATTAACATACCGACCCCAGGGTGATGACAAGGGTACTGACGTGCACAATGCTTCTCCCAGTCATTGGTGTCATAGATACTTAGCCAGGTCATGGTCGCCATCCCGTCGGTGCGGTAGGTATCAACGTTTTGCAGGTGTCCCTGTGGAGGCAACATTGACCTCAGCTGATGTTCCTGCCCCCCAATGAAGGGGAATTTGCTCTGTTTATAGGTTGTGCCCATGCACAACAAAAGGGAAAACAACTGATGTGATCTTTTTGGACTTCAGCAAAGTTTTTACTCAGTTTCCCATAGGATCCTACTGGACAAAATGTCCAGCACAGAGCTAAACAAAAACATCATACAATGGGTGAGCAATTGACTGACGGGCAGGGCTCAAAGGGTTGTGGTAAATGGGGCCACATCAGGCTGGTGGAAGGTCACTAGTGGGGTCCCTCAAGGCTCCATTTTAGGACCAGTCCTCTTCAACATTTTTATAAATGATTTGGATGTAGGACTAGAAGGTGTTTTGAGCAAATTTGCCAACGAGACCAAACTTGGAGGAGTTGTGCAGTTTGTTGAGGGAGGAAAGGCCTTGCAGAGAGATCTGGGCAGATTGGAGAGCTGGGTGATCACCAGCCACATGAAGTTTAACAAAAGCAAGTGCCAGGTCCTGCACCTGGGACGGGGCAACCCTGGCTATACGTACAGACTGGGCGACGAGACGCTGGAGAGCAGCCCCGCAGAGAGGGATCTGGGGGTCATGGTTGACAGCAAGTTGAATATGAGCCAGCAGTGTGCCCTGGCAGCCAGGAGGGCCAACCGTGTCCTGGGGTGCATCAAGCATGGAATCGCTAGTCGGTCGAGGGAAGTGATTGTCCTGCTCCACTCTGCGCTGCTGCAGCCTCACCTCGAGCATTGTGTGCAGTTCTGGGAATCACAGTACAAAAAGGACATTAAACTGTTGAAGAATGTCCAGAGGAGGGCGACGAAGATGGTGAAGGGCCTAGAGGGGAAGATGTATGAGGAGCGACTGAGGTCACTGGGCCTGTTCAGCCTGGAAAGAGGAAACTGAGGGGGGACCTCCTTGCAGACTACAGCTTCCTTGCAAGGGGGAGTGGAGAGGCAGGTGACCTATTCTCCGTAATCACCAGTGACAGGACCCGTGGGAATGGTGTTAAGCTGAGGCAGGGGAAGTTTAGGCTGGACATCAGGAAGAGGTTCTTCACAGAGAGGGTGGTTGCGCACTGGAACAGGCTCCCCAGGGAAGTAGTCACTGCACCGAGCTTGTCTGAATTTAAGAAGAGATTGGACTGTGCACTTAGCACGTGGTCTAAACTTTTGGGTAGACCTTTGTGGTGCCAGGAGTTGGACTCAATGATCCTTATGGGTCCCTTCCAACTCGGGATATTCTATGATTCTATGCATACTCCCAAACCCAGGGCAGCGCACAATTGGTGGCCACACGCGGAGCCCCCTTGACTGCCTTGTCCTCCAGTGCCCGACCACCCTCTCGGTGAAGAACCTTTTCCAGATATCCAGCCTGAACATCCCCTGGCACAGCTTCAAGCCATTCCCTCAGGTTCAGTCGCTGGTCACCAGAGACAAGAGAGCAGCGCCTGCCCCTCATGAGGAAGTTGGAGGCCACCATGAGGTCTCCCCTCAGTATCCTCTTCTCCAGGCTGAACAATCCAAGGGACTTCAGCCACTCCTCATATGTCTTCCCCTTTAGGCAATTTACCATCTTTGTTCCCTTAGTAGTTTTGCATGACAAAACTGCAAGGGTATGTGGACAGTGAGAGCGTTGGCTTCATTAAGGCTATCCAGTCTCCAGTTGCTACTTGA
>NW_023302888.1:0-7434 GCF_011077185.1 Oxyura jamaicensis
TTTTTTTATTTAAAATGTCTATTTTATTTTATTTTTATTTTATTTACTGCAGTGCTGAGCTCTGTTTAGACAAAGGCCATTCCAGTGTTTCATCATTCCCGACTCCACCAAGCCTAATGTTGCCTCTATCTACTCCCAATGTCTTGTAATGCTCAGGTCATATCTGTCAATTTTATTCAAGAATAAGTATTACAGCAATACAACACCTATTCCTAAGGGAGCAAGAGTCTCTATGCATTTCAGCAAAGTGGAAAATGTTAATATTAGTCCATTGGACAGGTTCTCTTTGTTTTCTGTCTTTACAAGCAGTAGTAAGGCTTCAGTTTGCCCTAGGGCTACTAAATGAAATGAAAAGAAGCTTTCATTAGATGCTGAAAATCAAGAAGTAGTAGTAGTGTCAATTCAAAAAAACATTGCTGCCAGTTTGCTACGTGAGGCATCATCCGGGGGAAAAAAAAATATCTAGATTTTCTGTTAAACTCTAAACTCTAAACACATTTCCATTGTGGTTGATCTTATGGCCTTTAAAGTACATTTTATTTAGAAATACAGCAATAACATTTTTATTTTTTATTTTTAACAAAAACAGTTTGTTAATACATAAAACTAGTCTCAAATCCCATATTCCGGTTCTTGTATATTCTAGTTTAAATAAATGGACTAGCATGCCATGTTTTTCAGTGAATGTATTATAATCAGACGCATACATTATGCCAAAGATACCTCATTGATGATGAGATTAAAAATATATATTGAGAAATGCAAAAAAAGGTTTTAACTACCTTCTCACCATTGAAGAGACAAACCATCAGCAGAGAGTGTATTCAGACAATAAATACATATATTTAAATCAGTTAATAATAATAATAATAATAATATCAGCTTTATTATTTTGATCTAACTCTGCCATAATATTGAATGAAGGAATTTCATAGCTATGTTATTTTTTTGTTTATTTTCCTCCTGTTCAGGATACAGAAAATAAGAAATAAAGCGTAACATATTAAGTCTATGATATATGAGGTTTTACAGACAAGGGAATAACCCATAGCCTTAACATCATAAGAAAATGACATAATTTACCATGTTATCCATAAATGCACTCAATTAAGTGTCTTTGTTAGGTCACAAAAGGAAATTTAAAAATAGGATCTTCAGTGAAAGAATCCTCTATGAATTCCAAAATAACTATATAATTTAGGAGCATCATTTTTATCAATAATTGAAAAAATGCCTAGGAGGAATCTGAGTGATTAAGTTTAGCAGACCTCCTTCATCCTGTTCATTCTATTAATAGGATGATTCCTACTGTAATTGAACTTTTTGTGGTTATCTGGAAAACTATAACTGACCTGTACTTTATATCCTACAAAATTTTACTTTTGTATGGCATGTTTCAATGCAAATTCACCTAGATACCACAGTACTGTGTTACAAACTAGTCTCAGCTAGTGTTTACACTATGAAGTCATATATGCATATAGTGGATGAGGAAATATTGGTTTAATACTCCTATAATGATATTAACACTCAAAACAACTGCATTCTAGTCACTCAGTGACGGTGTCTGAGAAACTCTTTGGAGAACGTAGATCCTTAGAGAATTTAACTCTACTAAAGATAGCTGTCATCTCCCAAATAGCTAATTGGTATTTATGTCAGATAAAATAATGGAATGAGTCTAATTAATATGATTAAAACATTTTTCCTCTTGTCTTGATCAGCAAATTATTCTAATGTTAATATGGGCATCAGGATCTCTGCATTTTCTACTAATGAGCAACCAAATCAAAACATTAAGTGGATCAGTTACTTAAATTAGCCAAAGGACCAATTTGTCTCATGGAAAATAGAACAGGCACAACCTTTAGAAAATAGAACAGGCACAACCTTTATTTTATTTATTTATTTATTTATTTAATTAATTATTTATTTAAATATTTTATTTATTTATTTATTTACTTACCCTAAACTTTGTCAATTCTGTAGATTTCAGCTATATCTCAAAGTGCAGGTAGATAGATAATCATCATCTGAAGTACTAGAAGGCTCTGCTATTGTAATTATACCCAGAAAAAGAAAAATAAATATTATTCTTCATTTGAAAAATGAATATACATTGTCTAATAATAATTGCTAAAAATCAAAGCTATAACATTTATTTTGTTATTAGAAAATAGAATAAAAAATGTCCACAAAGTACCCTTCCTAATATGTAGGAAGGTTTTCATTTCATTTTCTTATGAATTAGCTTTTCACATCTCTCTTTTTCATGCTGTTGTTGCAAGCATTCATTCTATCATACTATCTTGAAATATTATCATTCTGGTACTTTCCAAGACAACACATCTGGCAAAATAAGACAATATTTAAAAGCTGCCAAAAACAGAATGAAATTGACTATTTCTATTAAATCAGATAATCATTCTTCCATGTTGCATTGCTTTATATTATAATCTGTAGAACTGCTGCACTTTTGATTGTCACAAGATTTATGATCCAGATGTTTCAAGATTATAGAAAGAAGCTGACTCACAGATGATTTTAACAAAAATTTAATGGGAACAAGGTTTGGGTCATCATCTGTGAAGAATATCAGAAGAGTCTATAAAAACTGACATAGACAGCTCTATACATGATGGTCTACAAAGAAGTTATAAACTTATTTGAACAGGTGACAGAAGATCAGAGCAATTTTCTGCATTTTTTTTCCTTTGTCTTAACTCAGTTTTCTTTTCATAACATATACAGCTACTGATACTTGTCTAAAAATGAATAGAAAAAAAGTCCTTCTAAATGCCAAACTAAAAGTATGAAATTTACTTGATGGATATTTAAATATTGTGCCCATCTTCAAAGTATGAAGATAAGAAACATTATTCCATATAAATCCAAGATATTTGTGAAATTTATATATAAATTGAAAATGGAAAGTTTGTTTTATCATATTAAGGATAATCTATGAACGTGAAAAAAGTATTTCTACTACTATTGAATTAGTAGCTATGTATAGTGACACTGGAATATTTTTTAAAGCAGAATTTGCAGAATTTGACTTTTTTTTTTTTTTTTTTCTTATAATATTTCGTTTCTTAATGTATTCCATGGAAGGAAGAAATGGAAGTCATGAATAACAAATAATAAATCTTACTAAACATGGAGAATTTAGACTGTAAGGAAGCTTTATTGAAAGCCGTAAGTATGTGAAAATACTGCATCTTAAAGAAAGATTTATAATCACATATAACACATATGTGTTTATAATCACATATCATAATTATAAAAATTTATACTTACATATAAAACAAATATCTGGCTATGTCTGACTGCAAAAAGGATGATATTTCCTAGTTTTCTGTAGTGCATAGACATCTTTGTTCCATGGCTTATTTAGCAGAAAGAGCTGCACATCAGGACTTTGCTCAGTGTCCTGGTTTCAGTTAGGATAGAGTTAATTTTCCTCCTAGTAGCTGGTAGGGTGCTATGTTTTGAATTAGGATGAGAAGAGTGCTGATAACATGCTGATGTTTTACTTGTTGCAGAGCACTGCATACACTAAGCCAAGGACTTTTCAGCTCCTCGCTCTGTCCTGCCAGCGGGCAGGCTAGGGGTGCAGCAAGAGCTGGGAGGGGACTGACCCAGGACAGCTGACCCAAACTGACCAAAGGGTTATTTCATACTGTCTGAAGTCATGCTGAACAATATATAGGGGTGGCTAGCTGAGGTAGGGGGGGCGGCTGCTCGGGGATAGGCTGGGCATTGGTCAGCGGGTGGTGAGCAATTGCATTGTTCATCACTTATTTTGTACGCATTATTATTATTAGCACTATTATTATTATTATTATTTTCCTGTCTTAATAACCTGTCTTTATCTCAACTCACAGGCTTCACTTTCCCGTTTCTCTCCCCCATCCCAGAGAGGGAGGGGGAAGAGTGAGCGAATGGCTGTGTGGTGTTTAGCTGCCAGCTGGGTTAAACCACAACACTCAGTTTTGACCTCACACTCAAAACTAAGAGGTTCATTGGAGAACTTCTACAGCAGAAATTTGGAAATGGCCTGTCACTTCTGCTGATAAAGTGTCAAGAACATTCATTTTGCATCTATAATTGTAAAGGAGTTTGTTGCAACTGCAGCCCCCTCTGAATTTGCAATTTTCAGTTATCCATCGCAAAGTTATTTTGTCAGTATTGTGACAGAGATCTTTAATTTCTGATATTCTTATAGGATCATGTATAATATTCACAAGAAAGGACTTTATTTTATTTTATTTTATTTTTAAGGATAATGGTATGATTCTACAAGAATTCTACAAGAAATAGTTATGTAAAATGGGCATTTAAATCATTCTTGTTGAAAACCATTGACATACTGTGGTTTGGCATTATCAAAATTTGAATGATGTGAATAGCTTTCTTAATGGGAGAATGACATTTTCCATATCTATGGAGTTCCTTAGTGCCAGTCATCTACAAAATGAGGATGCCAGGTGTTGTATGACATTTTGGTACAATTTAGCTGATATGTTACTTGAAACACCTATAAAAAACAAAAGTTTAAAAAGATTTCATAATCACAATAAAGAAAGAAATACCAAGGATCTTTACATTCAGTATCTTAAAGAAATTAAATTGTGTGATCAATCAATAGAATTAATAATTAGAAAACAGTGAATAAATAATTTAGTAAAAGAGATATTTTGCAAACAAAGAAAAAAGCATTCTTGTTATCTACTTGTTATTCAGCTTTGTAGCTTCCTTTCTCACCCAGGTAACTGCAGAACAAACACTACAGTTTTTTATAATAGACCCAATCGTCTGCTGTTATACACAAGAATAGGTGCTTCAGATAAGGTAAATTGCACTCACCACGTTCTTAAGGAGTTCAGAGACACCATGTACCAATCTGTGGCAATGATCTTTGAATGAAATCTGAGTGTCACTGAAATGCATCATGAAATTTTGTCTGACTTGAGTAGGCCAATGATTTGCACATCTCTGGGATTCCCTTTCATTTTATGCCTTGCCATTAAATCCACTGATATGAGGGTTTGTTTGTTGTTGTTGTTTGTTTTTGCTTCTGGGAGGAAATTATGTCCACTTAAATGAAAGTTTTTAGGCTTCCTGATCTTTGGAAATATATGCCTAGGGCTCAGATGCAGATGCAGAAGGAAGAACAAGGCTGAGTACAACCATATACCCAAACTGGCTGTACTGTTCCAGTCTGCAGTCTCTCAGTGCATGCACGGGTCACCTGCCCATGTCAAAGCTAAATTCCATTCTGCTTCAATTTCCAAAGTTATTTTTAATAAAGATAGTTTAAGTTCCTTTATTTGCACAGTGTGAACGAAGTACATGAAATTTTAGTTATGCACTGACTTGCACGTGGAAAAATATCAGTACAACTGTCTGCATCTCTGCTTTGAAAGTTGTGGGGGAATCCTCAGATCTCCAATTATTCCATTTCCTAGTATTCACACAAATATTTTTTTTTTTTTCCTGTGCCTAAATTTAAATCATAGTATATTTGTGTTTTAGTAGGAATGAAGCATATGATATTGCTGTGCAACTTCAACAAAGTAACAGAAAAAGTAACAATACTATATAATACATATTCTATCAGATCATGACTTCAGTTACCTCGTTGTATTTAGATGTGCACAAAGAACTTCTCAGACAAGATGGACTAGAAAAGTAAAATGCATTTTTTTAAAATAATAGCTTTTTTTGTTGTTGTTTTCCTTAAGTTTTGAGTTAATGTCATGAGTATTACACTAGAATTAGAACATCTTTTTTAAGTTTATGACAATGAAACAGATGGAACTATTTTGACCCATCTGTTTCCTTTGATTATCTGTCTACAGCAGCAGACAACGGAGATGAGACGGTAGCTTTGCCTTTAGGAGAAGCAGCAGCCTGGATATCTAAAATAATGACAGCAGTCAGCAATACCTTAGCTGCTTCTTATACAACTCTGTTACTCCATTCTTTCTGTGCAGTCTCATAAGGTGAAGCTTTGTCCAAGATCAGGGTGATCCTCGGTGACAATCTAACCTGATGATTAGGTGTTCTGAATCAGTCAGATCCTTCTGGCAAGTGAGAAAGGTGCTAAAACCCTAATAAATGGCCACCAAGAGGCTTTGGTAAATATAAAAATAATCTGTTACTCAGTCATTTTTATACTTCCAAACTCTTTAAGTCCAAAAGATATAATGAGGGTTTGTTTGTTTGTTTGTTTGTTTCTTTTTAATATTCAAAGTCAACTATCTTGCTTTTTCATTTATGGATATTATGCATCATACTTCCTAGCATGTTGCAGCTTCACAGACATTTTTTGGAAAGCACTCGCCTGCCATGCCTTCCATAGAATGGCTGGCTGATGTTCAGGCATCTTTCTTTTTATCTTTTCAATTATCCATTGCAGATTACAGGTACAAATGGAGCTACATGGGCTAAGTGTACCTCCAGAAGGAAATGTATCAGAGGGAGCCAGACGTGAAATAAAAGAGAGTGGCTCATTCTTCCTCAGCTCCCTGCGTGACAAAAGGTGGCAGACAACAGAGTAAAGCTGTGTTAGCTGATAGTCAGATATTGTGGAAAGATACTAATACTGCAATCTGAGCTAGTTGAAACTTGGCTTTATTCTTTACCAGTTTACATTCAAATGTCAGAATAGACACATATGCATTTCACCATTGTAATCATAAAACATTTTAAAAAGCCTTCATCTGTTTCCTTTGATTTTTATTTTTGTTTTTGGCTTTCCATTTTCCTGCCCCCCCCCCGTTTTTTTTATTTTTTTTATTTTTTATTTTTTTCTGTAGCATTTTATTGTCCCTCTACATCTCCTAGGGAAGTATATCTTGTTAAATAACAGTGAGGTGTAAGTGAGGTGTAACACTGCAGTTATCCCTGCTGCTTAACTGGTTCCATTTTGACCGTGTCCAAAAATAAACATCTCTGTGAGAAATCTGACATAAAGTAGACTAGCCCTAAGAAGTGTGAATAAAAGCCAGTTGTTTGCACTTGATCTTAAGCATGGGATCAGCTGTCTTATTTAGGAATAAAAGCATAGTCTTTCAGACCACATTTACTAAGTTGAATTCTTTGGTTTCAGTAAATCTTCATTTAAATTAAAGATATTTATTTCTCCTTGTTAAACCTCCCTTTATCTCTGGCCTATTTTGCGTCACTACCACCAGTGCTCTATCATCCCTATCAACTACATCAGTTCTATCAACCTTTCCTTCATCTTTTTCTAAAATTACTTCTCTAGCTTTCTATTTTTTCCCCAATCATTTATTTCTCTGCTATCTCTTTATCTACAATCTGTGTTAGACTGCTTTGTATTATTTTCTTACAACCTTTTTCCATTTATTTTTAGGTTTGACCCTTAGATACTGACGATAATAATAATAATAATAATAATAATAATAA
>NW_023302889.1:0-4114 GCF_011077185.1 Oxyura jamaicensis
TATGGGCTGCTGCAGGGAAAGTTAACATCCCAGCCAGACCCAGTACAAAACACCAGGACCAGATGAGGCATCTGAACTGTTAATACACAGGAAGCATCTTTATAGATAGTAGTGTTCTACTATAGAGGAATATAAAAATATAGTATAAAGAGGAAGCTCTTTATAGATAGTAGTGTTTTAAACTTGATGCTTAGATAGCTGAAGTTGGCATTTATTTCTCTTACTATTAATAAGAAATCTGAAAGGAAAAAAAAAAAAAAAAAAAAAGCTAGAAACTCTAGAAGTAGCTTCCATTAGATAGAGTGGTTTAAGGGAAAGAACAACAAAAAACCTACATGCAACAGCACACCTCTTTGTTGGCAAATTCCTTGGTAACATTTTCCTGATAGAAATTAGTCATCTGCCCCTGCACGGCAGAGTGTTTTCTCCATGAAAATAGCAAATGTTATGCCATATTTTAATGAGTCTGGAGGTAACACTGTATGTACACATACATATGTATGCATAGGTGGTTCCAAATCACACAATTACTGAAGTCATGTAGGAAGTGATTTGGGCAGTTGGTATTCTATGCATGTCTAAAATATGCCTCTTTTTGAAGTTACATAAATCATAAATAATCTTATTGAAATGATAGACTCATCCACATTCACACCAGTTACAGCGCAAAACAAACAACCCCCAGACGCCTCCCTGAAAATCCCTTTGTAGCCAACTAACTGAAAAAAATAAATATACCACATACATGATTTTTCAGCAGTCCACTGAATACTGCAAGATATAAATACAAACATTCTTACACACAGTTTCTCATCTGAGCAATAACTAAAACGTACACATTCAATGATGGAAGAGTCAAGATAAATATAAAGCTGGACAGCCAACAGCTGGTATTAAAAACAAGGCTAAGTACTATACAGGAAAACTGGCAGTCATTTCTCTAAAACTGCTATCTTCTCATTATTCATGTTTTTACAAAAAAATGGGCTTCCTGTGTATTTATATTTCTTTCTTCCCCCCCCCCCCCCCCTTTTTTTTTTTTTCCAGCATAAAGGAAACCTTTACATGAATTCAAGTTGACCTTTTTTTTTTTATTTTTTTTTATTTTTTTTTTTTCCAGCACAATGGAAATAAAATGAAAAAAAAAAACAAAAACAAACAAACAAAAAAAAACTGTTAGCCTTTCACCTACCAAGATAAGAAAGGAGATCATTTGACTACAACTCCTGCTATCTTCAATTTAACTATTTCTCTTGTAAAATAATGACAAGAAATGTTTGAGATGTCCATATGGGAAAGGAGGTAGAAACTGATAATATCTTTGTGTTTCCAAATACACACTATCACAACTAAAGTATGTGAAATACAGTTTATCATCTAATAGGATGTTGTTTACAAATCCTACCACACACACACGTAACTACACACCAAAAAAAAATAATTATAGAATCATAGAAACACCAGGTTGGAAAGGACCTACAAGATCATGTAGTCCAACCACACTCCTATTACCAATACTACCCACTAACCTACTGAACCATATCTTACAGCACCTTGTCCAGGCACTTTTTGAACAACACAAGGGACTCCACCACTTCCCTAGGCAAAAATAATATAAATGCCTCTTCCATATAAAATCATATAAATTAAACAAAAGTCTTTTCCAGCATGGTAGCTCTTTACAGGCTTTAGAGTTCTGGCAAAGGGAATTTCACTTATCAACCTCCTGGAAGACAAATACCATATACACGTCATCATTTTCTGTGACTAGATTTCTGCGCCTGTGTTGAACTTCACTGCTGTACTTCCCACTACACCAACATCTTGGTCTTCACAATGAAACAGCAGACGCTGCCTTCAATTTTGTTACTTTCATGATCTTGGTCTCCTGCCTTCACAATCTAGCTGAATATCAGCTTTAGATCAAAGTCTCATTATTCAGTAGCGGTATTGTTCTGCTGTTTAAAAAAAATAAAAATAAAATAAAATCAGAGGGATCAATTACAGAGGACAGTTACATTGCCTCAGGGGATGGAGAAACCTACAAGCTATTATGAATCAGAGTTACAATATGTCTCCTATTTCTCTTCCTATATAAACCTCCCCTTTACCACCCCTATACTTAGTTATATACTAAGGCATGTATAATTAATTAATTATACATGCTCTGATACAACTGCACTGGTTGTAACACTGGGAGGGGGGGAAAGCTGAGCCTACCACCTGTGCAAGAGGGAAAATAATGGCTCTATTGAGGCCTTAGCCTTTCTTGCTGTACTGGTTTCCTTAGCTAATTCCTTTAAAAATGGAAACGGAAGGGAGAACAGGTTAGAAAGCAAGGACTTTTTCCATGAGTTGTTCTTTATGTTACTGGACTTCAGATCAAAAATATTTGGAAATCACATGTAAATTTAAAACTGGCTTGTATATTAGAACATTTTTTTTTTTTTTTTTTTTCTCAAGGCAATGTCTGCCAATCTGTTAACAGAATGTATAATGGAGAGGGTAGGGGCCAGATCACAGGCCAGATTGTTAGCTGGTATAAAAGAGGTGTTAATGCCATTGACTTTAATAGGGCTACTTCAATATCCCCTAGCTTAAGATTCTCTGTATTGCAACCCATAGACCACTTGCAGCTTGCCAAATCCTTGAATTCAGTCTATAAATGAACTTTTTAATTGTGTCTGTACTTGACAGAATCATAAAAATGTACTATTATCAATTTATCCAGTGATTCTCTAGCATTCTTAAGGATTAACTTCTCTCCTTGGAAGTACGTGGAGTAGTGAGAAAACCCACTCAGCTAAATCCAAGTTGAATTCAGAGGTGACTATTGGAAACTTTATTAAACTATTTATATTGTAACAACCTGTTTTGAACATGTGATGTCTCAAATTATGAACAAGGAAAATTGGCTCTGAAGATCTTTTGATTAAATTAAGAAAATAGAGATTTCTGTTTGGTTTGGTTGTTTGGTTTTGGTTAAGTTTATACATATAATATGTCACCTTATAATTGTTACATTAAAAAAAAACATCACAATTCATGTAATTTTTGAAATGTTATTCTCAGGCTGATATCTATTAAGATTTCCAGCATGACCAAAACTTTGCCAGTTCATCCTCTCAACGTTACATAAGGTTCTTGAAACAATAGAAAATATCTAAGGCAGATTTCCCCTGCTTGTTTATGAGAGGAGAAAGATGGTCTTGCTTGCTTAAAAGCAGTAGGAAAAGAATCCTGAATCCAAGTAGGATTGCAATAGCTTTTTTTGGAGCATGCAGATATGCCATATTTGCTAACTCTTTCCAAAGCACAGTACAGCAATACAAAGGACCTAGAAGACATAGTACAGCTTTCCCAAACTACCTGACAAGTCCTTCTTTCCACCCCTGTTATAATCCTAAATAATCAAAAAAATCTTTTTAAATATATATATACATATACCTTTTTTCATGGCTAAAAGTTTTCAGTGCTTCAAGCTTCAACCAAAAATCAACACCACCTCACAACTCTGAATAGTAAAAACTGTTCTCTAAAAGTTGTATCTGTACATGTGAAACTCAGAGAACAGATGGGCCACTAAGAAGATACCAAATATTGTGTAAGCTGGCAACATGAAAACCTTTTACATTGGAGTAACTTATCCCTAAGAGGTGAGTTCACTTTGGCAGTTGGTTAAATGATCTCCAGATATCTGTCGCTTCCATGGCAGATGAAATATTTAAGTAATAACTACCAAATTCTGGCTCTTGAACATAAACGTTGAAAGCTGACATCAGTGGGGAACAGATAATCCTCTGAAGACAGAATGTGCTAATGTTTTGCTGAACTCTCTTAAAGTGGCATAGATCTCTCTGATAACATTAGAATGACAAGGCTTTACTACTAGCAATAGTGTTATCGTATAATAATATAGAAAAATAACATACGTTTATTACAGAACAGGTAGAGCTTCCTGCAATTACATTTTGCATCATTTTTTAATTTTATTTTTTATTTTTTTGAGATATCAAGTTTGGCTCTAGAGTCTTGATTTCACTACCATCCCCTCCTTTTTCATAGAATCATAGAATCATAGAATATCCTGAGTTGGAAGGGACCCTTAAGGATC
>NW_023302890.1:0-8139 GCF_011077185.1 Oxyura jamaicensis
AGCAATTGCTCTATAAAAGCAGTGCAAATTTTAGCTTATTATTTTTATAGTATTTAAATCAAAATAATGAAAAATATAAAAAAGTATCAGGAGAGGAGTGCAGAATTTAAGGTTTTGTATTATCTCAGTATCACTATAGATACACTTACAGATAAGGATTTTGAATTGGGCCTGCATTTTCACTATGTCAGATTCACACTTTCAGTTGTAGCTGTTCAGCTATTATTTTGTTAACAGCAAATTGTTTTATGGAATCTTGCACAATGTCTTTCTAATTATGTCATTTTTGCAAAGAATACTTAATAAGAACAGAAACTGTGTTAGGAAAAATGTAAGTTTCCTAATATGTAAGTTAGACCTACATAGCATTTTTTGCTTTTCAGGTAGTGTTTTGGTTACAAAATATCACTGCTTTCAAATAAGGATGTCCTATAGAAGCCTGTTGCTGTAGAGGAAATTGTTACCATGCCATTGGTGTGCTGTGATTTTCCACCACCCACTACATTGCAGAGAGCCAGCCAAAAAGTCAGTTAAAATCACAGCAGAACTCCAGTGTTTCTACTCCCTTTAATGGGAATTACTAATATTTATTATTATCCTGAATGACATATATTGTGATCTCCCTAAAAATAGCAGCACATACATAAGGAAAGCAGCAGACTGTAGGACTAGTCTCACTTAGTTCCACTGCTTATGTATTTAAACTCTGAAGGAATTCAGTTTTGAATAAATATTGAAAAACTGCAGACACTTTAGGCCACTTAAATGCTCACAAGTGGGACAAATACATGGGTATTGTGCCAAAGGCACAGCGATACAGAGGAATCACAATGGGTGTATCTTCCAGTGCATGGGGTGCTTAGGTCTGAGGTGGGAGGTGGTAGACTGGGTCTCACTTTCATCAAGTGGGACTTAGTGGTCTGAAACAGTAAAAAATGTGTGTTTATCCAGGCATGCTCCCAATTCAATGACTTTTGAAAGATGTTGCTTGGAATGAGAGTTCAGCTTTGCTAAAATGCATAACCAGCACTGTGAGGTGCTGTGTGGAACCGGATTTTGTGTTTCACTGGATCCATTACCTCTAAAAGTCAGACATTTGCTGAAGGCACGATATTTTCTTGACAACTGTGGAATTCAGTTTTGGAAGACAAAAATAACATTGAATGTTAAAGCTGGAAAAAATCTTTGTTATAATCCAATCTACAGCATTAAAGAAGCTGTAAACTATGAAAAAAAAACTCACCACATTACACATAAACTCTGCATGAAACCTATGGTTTGATTTTGAGATAGATCCTTTCTTTTCATAGAACTAATTAATCTTGGTTTAAAATATTGACCAATGATAAATTCACCATATTCTCTACCATATCTCAGCATGAGAGGTTTTGAGATAAAAATGTAACTCCTGTCACCTAGCTTTCTCTCAGAAGAACCAAAAAAATTGAAAAGTTCAGGTATTTCTTAGAAGATAAAGATAGCAGACGCTATATCAATGCTATTATGATGGGAACTATTACTAGGTCAGAAAGGACAGATAGAAAGTTACAGTTATTATATACAGGGTTTCTGAAGAGCAGGAATTTCTTCAAAAGAAAGATTGTGATCCAAGATGCAACCATACAATTCTACTGTAAAGTCAGACACTGTAATCTATCCTAAATTAAAATGTTGAGATTGTAATAATTTTGATTGTAAAGGCAGTAGTGCTAAAATAATCCCTATTTCTGTTATTTTAGCTTTGCTCTGCTAGTGTTTTTCAGAAAGGATTCAATTTGTGGTGAAATCTAGTTGGCCGGAGAATAACTGAATGATTGTTCAAGATTTAGGTTGCTGTGCAGCCTGACAGCCATCTCCAGTGTGGCCATTTTTCCGAGTTCAGGTATGGAAAATGAAGAGACAGCTTCTAGTTTACAACAAAAACAAAATATACTAAAAAAAAATAAATAATATTTCTATCATGATTTCACAGTAAAATTTACTTTCAACAAATTAAAATGTATGTTACAATTCAGAACTCACCAAGTTTGTTTTTTCATTTTGCTTTTAAATATAGATTAAACTAAAATAAAAGCCCATGAGATGTCAAGACCAATTTTCCTTTAAGTGTGAGTGAAAAAAAAATAATTAAGTCTCTGAATCAACTATTGACAGTTGGATGCAATTTTAATGGTTGTTAAATACTGTTTTCCAGATGATTTAATGGTCTGTTTGGTTTCAAGTATCAACACTCAATAACATTGGTTCTAATGTCTCAGGGAACTGTACCTTAGATTTTGGATTCAAGGAAGATTTTTTTTTTTTTCTGGACATATACAAGCACATACTTAAAATGTATGCTGAAGAATAATAAACTATGTGAAATGTATAAATTATTCATAGGTAGCTGGGAAGCTGGGACTTTTAATAAGTAGTAAATATGTAATTTCTTAATTTTTAATCATCATGGTGTCAGCTGACCTCTCAAGAGATGAGTTTTTTCTTATGATTTGGCTTATGATTAGAAATATTTGCATCTTGTCATTTGGCAATATTACTCAATAACCGTGGTTGATATTCTTGACTGTAATTGTCTGTCATTACATACAAAGAATTTAGGTAAATTGAAACAGGTCAACTTTCCTGCATTAACTTTGACCCTGGAGGTCTTTAAAAGACGTGTAGATGTAGAGCTTAGGGATATGGTTTAGTGGAAGATTTGTTAGCATCAGGTCAGAGGTTGGACTCGGTGATCTTGGAGGTCTCTTCCAACCTAGACTATTCTGTGATTCTGTGATATAAATAATCCTCAGTAAATTATTTTTTCATGAATTGGTTGACAGTGATGAAAATACTGCATTTATTAGGATATATATTATAGGCTGTAAAACTGCTTAATATTCACATTTCAACAAAGGGTGGCTGTTTTATTTGTAAATGGACATACCCAGGTAGTTCCACACTGTATGGAGGGAGTTGCTGGCATGGGCTGTCAGAGGAGACATCCCGAGCTTGGCTTTCACTTTTGCTTCTCAATGCAATTACTCAGAAAACTGAAGACCCCTTTGCCACATGACTTGTATGCATTGCTGTGTTTGTCAGGAAGGGCGAGGAAGCATTGTTCAAAAATGAGAAGATAAACCAGGAGGTAGGCTGCTGGAGAGTCATCCATCCCTCCATGAAAGGTAACCTCAAGGAAAGGTAAGGTGCAAGTAGCATAGGAAGCTTGACACTAATCAGACATTAGCTATGTTTTTTCTCTGGCAGAATTATTTTATTGAAGTACCAGATTTATTTTTTCCCCTTTATGTTTATCCTTTAAATCACATGCAGGAGTTACAGTCTTCATTTTGCCAAAGAATATGGCTTAGGAAAAAATATAAAATTTGAAGAAATATGATATAATTTAAACATTATTTTCATGAAGAAGAAAGTGTTACAAGATAATTAACAGCAGAATGACTTAAGAATCCTACAGTCTATTACACATTTTGTTTGCTTGCTTTTCAAAGGCTGGCAAAACTCATAGAATAGTGAAGTGGTGACAAACATTATTGAAAATTAACCAAAAGTCGAGATGGACGAGGACCCTCTGAAAGCTGCCAGAATGTTCAAACTGAGGAATGAATGGACTCACAACAGTGTTAGCCTAATGTCAGACAGTGGGCAGCAGAGCAGAAAAACCTGTTAAGAATGAAAATAAGATTGTGAAATGGGAGAGATTACAGTTCCACTGTATAAATAAGACTTTCCTAGCTGAAATATTCTCAGTTATACATGGCACTGCTGTAAAAGTGTAAGTGGTTTCTTCACAAGGAAATATCAAACAGATTGTACCTGTTTCCAGCTAGCCTAAATACATAAGATGAGACTGAATAATAACACAGAACATTCTGAAAGAGGTAACTAAGATCTTTATTCTTTCTTGTGTTACAGCAGTTAGGTACTTCCAGTGAATCTGAGAAAAAATGAATTAAAAATAATTTCAAAATATATAATCAACCCATTGATTATATGTGACCTATGGGCCACAAAGTTGTGTTAAAAGAATAAGACCTTGAAACTTTAAAATGCAAATGGCCTGAGGCAATGGAAAGCTCTCAATGGACTCATGCATCTGATTGCCCTTTATATTTTTCTCAGATGCAGTTCTATCTGACTGCATCTCTAACGAGATGAGATATGGTATCAGTGGTCTGATCTGGAATGAGAAAATCTACTCTCCACTGTTTTCTTAAGAGGAAGAATGAGTTCATTAATACATAGGAATCTGCTTTCACATCACTCTTTACTGGAATGAATTCTGAAGCCCTATGATAGCTGTTCCAAAGGCAGGAGTTCTGTATTTAATAGGAAGCAGGTCTCAGAAAATACATCCAGATAAAGCAAAGAAAGAGCAGAATCACTGGGATGAGCTGAACAGATAGTGGGGTCCATTTATCTTACTGTTTTCAATAAGGAGTGTTGGGATAATCTAAGTAAACCACAGAAATTCAGAACTCGAAATACATGTGAGATCTAAAGTGTTTTTGGGTCTGGGTCTCTGAAATTACTAATTTCATGGGAATCATTAAAAAAGGAGTATGAGCATGTAGGATTAAGGTTCTAAGACCACAATACCATGTGTTTAAGACTTCGCAATATTTATTGCCTCAGAAAGTATGTGATTTCTTCATGTTTCTAGCATTGCTTCTTGTGTTCTTGTGAATGCCTTTTTGCCTTTTTTTTTTTTCTTCTTCTTTTGAAGAGTTTTCAGATTGGCAATGAAATTATTTATAAATCAACACTAAGAAAAGAATTATGCCTCTACAGTCCACAGCATGGAAATGAGAATAATCTTTGCCTTGTTGTTTTTTTTTTTTTTTTTTTTTCTCTCTCTTTTGAATAAGCTGTTTGGCTTGCAGTTCATCTTTTCCTATTTAAAATAAACATTTAACATTTCACAAGCACTGCTTTAGAGTCTGACCCCTAAACCAACAGAAGCCAAAGCAAAGAATTGCATTGACATCAGTAAGCTTTGGATTAGCTGTACAATACACCATCAATCACTTTTTCTTTTGCATAGGACTGCAAACATTTTGCTACCATGTGGAGGATATTGATGTAGAAATACTTTGCAAGGAAAATTAGCAGAGAATGTAGAAGGTCTTGCAGTAGTACCCAATTAAAAAAAATATAATAGTGGTCAGGTTATAGCAGCTGCTTTCTATATTGTTACATTTAGTGTCTGGACGTCTAACACAGCTTAACATAAAGGAGAAAAAGTTTGCTTCCAAATTTCTCCTTGTACATAATTACATTTAGATTATGGGAATTTCTGTGCTTTTGAGAAGATATATTTTTTACATAAGTATGTCACATGAACATTGTATGTTATAATTATTTAACTCTTTTGTCATTTCCTTGACCTTTTTCAGAAGAGGAAATCATGCTAAAAAGAAAATCTGAGGAAAACACAGAAGGATCCAAATGTAGTGCAATACCCCCAGTTTCTGGAAAATTTTCCAGCACAACACCCAGGGGGTTGATCCCAGCCAAAAGAACACTTTGGCAAACAGAAGTCTGAAATAGCAGACACATATGCTGGGAAAATTTGGCTGTTGATAAGCCAGAGAGACCTGGTTAAGGACCAAGTAATTTTAATGTCTGCTGAAAGATCATTTCTGAGCTGGTTTGGGATTTAGGGTATTTCACTGTCAAACTGATGATCTAACAGTGAGGGTGCGCAAGAGACAGAGATTTCCAGCATTACTGTAACTTACTGAACATTATAGTATAATTATTAATAAAACAAAGCACCGTGATGACTTGTGAAGGAATGTGGTCTCAGTTACCATAACACCCTGGGGTCATTTAAAGAACACATATTTGTGTGGAAAAAAATCTGAAATATTACAATTGCTTATTTAGCAACAGCTACATGTGCTACATAGTTTCTTCATGATGGTTATTTTTGCTCTGGAGGGAAAGTATATATATTACTTCAAATTTCTCTAGTAAACTGAAAAATCAAGCACTTGCCAAATGTTAATGAATACTTCCTAGCCTCAAAATACATTCTAGGGGGTGGGTGTTATTGTCTCAAGTTTTCATGGAAGAGAAAGCAAAATATTTATGATTAACCGCAAGAACATAGTTGTCATCATGAACTTAGCCTCCTTGGTGCATGAGTCATCTTTTGTTCAATATGTCGTACCTGAAATAATGGAGCTTTAATTCCTGCCTTGGGATGTTAGTAGGGCACAGATAAAAATAGTTGGGGAAGAAACCTGTAGCAGAAACAGAAATATAGTCCTTGGGTTTTTCAGCACCCAGTGTTTCCTTGAACAAGATGACACATTTCTCGTTACTGGATAGTTAGTCATGCCTCTTTAGTATGTAACTATAAAAGTAAGGTTCTTTCTTGGAAAGGATCTAGAGAGTAGGCAGTAGGAGTTGTTTCAGGAGATGCAGACACTGCCTTTTCTCAGGCACATCATCTAATTTTCTGCAGCAGCTCTTAGCCCTAAACCGATGTGCTTCCTTCCCAGAGCACTGTTTTGAAAACTGTTCTTCATAAAACATGAACATGAGGGATCATGAGATCCTTTCATGAGAGAAGGATTTGCTTTTGCCTGGCTTTGCTGCATCCTGAACTTTTGTTGTTTCTAGAGTATTTTGTTCTGCAGGTGTTGGAAAGGAAATGACTTTCTGAATGCTAAGAAAAAATCTTGCTCTTGTATAACTTTATCAAGGTGTATTAAAAAGTAAATAAGATACCAGGGAATAATTATAAGATTTTAAAAAAATAAATCAGAGTTCAAGTAGTGTTACCCTGTTGAAAGGGGATGGGAAGGCTGAAGGGAGGTGACCAAATGTCTTGACTCTTTTAGGCAAATACAGTTTATTCCTGTAGGATTACACACTTATTTATGTCAGACAAAAAAAAAAAAAAAAAAAAAAAAAAAAAGTTTCCTGAAGAAATAAGTTAATCACCAGTATTTAACCAGCCTGCTGTTGATTACATATTTTCTGTCTGTTGCTATATCTATGACCCTTATTAAATACCATAAATTTGCAAAAATTCTGGGAGATCCGAAAAGCCAATTTTTATTACTTCCACATCTGAAATAATTGTAATAGTCCCTTTGTAATTCTGTACTTGCTGTATACCTCTAAATTTCTAACAGTGTGTTTGAAAAAGAGGCTTTGAAACCTGTTCTTTGCTTTGAAGAAAGCACTAAAATTAATTCTCTGGAAAAGTAAAACTTGCACTTAGCCAATATCTTTGACCATACCCCAAAGAACTGGAAAAGAAAAAACCACAAGATTTCCCTCTCTCACACTCACATGAGCAACTAGTTAAAGACAAAAGATGCATGTTTTGGATAAGCTATCTTGGTACACCACGTAACCTTTTGCCAAGTCAGAGCTGACACTTCTGATGAGATATTTCTGCAGCCAGTGATGATTTCACAGACAGAGCTACATGCCATGTTTTGGCAGCCCAGATCTGAAATATTTGCAGGGTCAAGGACTTGTTTCTGAAAGAACTGCTGTAAAAGTTTTTTCATGCATTTTGTAGTCAATGTCTTGCATGCTATTCATTAAAACACAGTTATCTTTCACCGAGCCTGCATTAATGGACCAGTAAAAGTAGAATATGTGCTCAAATGCTTCATAGATGTTTACTGACCCACTTGTCATTGCTGTTTTGCAGAGGAGTTTTCCAAAGGAAGATGGCTGAAATGCTGCTGGAGCTGCCACAGCTCAAGTAGTGAGTGGGGAGTTTCAGAGAAAAAGTCACTCTACCCTGCCAAGATTAGTAGATAGGGTATTTCAGTGTAAGTAATGAAGTTATGCTTAGCAGTTCCTCTGGATACTTCATCAACATGACTATATTCACCTAACTGAAATGGAGCAGACATCCTTGATGAGGATCTTCATGAGTTACTGGATCGGTGCCTGTCAGAAGGATTAAGTCAAAGGAAGGAACCTGTGTTCGTTTTCTTTCTCTCTCTTTCTTTCTTTCTTTCTTTCTTTCTTTCTTTCTTTCTTTCTTTCTTTCTTTCTTTCTTTCTTTCTTTCTTTCTTTCTTTCTTTCTTTCTTTCTTTCTTTCTTTCTTTCTTTCTTTCTTTCTTTCTTTCTTTCTTTCTTTCTTTCTTTCTTTCTTTCTTTCT
>NW_023302891.1:0-2313 GCF_011077185.1 Oxyura jamaicensis
GATGAGTGGTTGGAGAGCTGCCAGGCAGAGAAGGACCTGGGAGTGATGGTTGATAGTCGGCTGAATATGAGCCAGCAGTGTGCTCAGGCGGCCAAGAAGGCCAACAGCATCCTGGCCTGTATAAGAAGCAGTGTGGCCAGCAGGACTAGGGAGGTGATCGTCCCCCTGTACTCAGCTCTGGTGAGGCCGCACCTCGAGTACTGTGTTCAGTTTTGGGCCCCTCGCTACAAGAAGGACATGGAGGTGCTTGAGCGAGTCCAGAGAAGGGCTACGAAGCTGGTGACGGGCCTGGAGAACAAGGCTTACGAGGAGCGGCTGAGGGAGCTGGGACTGTTCAGCCTGGAGAAGAGGAGGCTCAGGGGTGACCTTATCGCTCTCTACAGGTACCTGAAGGGAGGCTGTAGTGAGGTGGGGGTTGGTCTGTTCTCCCACGTGCCTGGTGACAGGACGAGGGGGAATGGGCTTAAGTTGCGCCAGGGGAGTTTTAGGTTGGATGTTAGGAAGAACTTCTTTACCAAAAGGGTTGTTAGACATTGGAACGGGCTGCCCAGGGAAGTAGTGGAGTCACCATCCCTGGAGGTCTTTAAAAGACGTTTAGATGTAGAGCTTAGGGATATGGTTTAGTGGGGACTGTTAGTGTTAGGTCAGAGGTTGGACTTGATGATCTTGAGGTCTCTTCCAACCTAGAAATTCTGTGATTCATTGCTCCCAATGAGTTCCCCCCTGCAGGTGAGATGGTGCCCCCACGGGCAACTCCAGTCCCCTGAGGGATTTCGTGGGCTTTTTTCCATGCTTGGAAAGAAATGGAAAAGACAAAAACTTAATCCTGGGCAAGTTTTAAGTCCATAACTTCTTGGCAGAAGAGCAATCTCATATTTCAGAGAATGATAGGATCATGGAATAATGGAGTGTTTTTGTTTGGAAGGGACCTTAAAGCCCACCCAGTGCCACCCCCTGCCATGGGCAGGGACACCTCCCACCAGCCCAGGCTGCCCCCAGCCCCATCCAGCCTGGCCTTGGGCACTGCCAGGGATGGGGCAGCCACAGCTCCTCCACATGGGCAGTCTGTGCTGGTGCCTCACACCCCTCAGAGTTGAGTTTTTCTTTCCAGCTCACCTAATCTCCAACTTAGAGATATGGATATCGTGCAGGACAGTGTCAAATGCCTTTCAAAAATCTGGGTAGAGGACAGTTGCTCTTCCCCTATCCACCAGTGCTGTAACCCCGTTGTAGAAGGCCACCAGATTTGTCAGACGTGATCTGCCAAAAACCTCAGCTGTGTTAATTGCTGGATAAGTACAGAGGATCTCAGAGAAGAAGCATTTGTACTTGTGATTGCAATGGTGGGTGATCCTGCCCGATGCTTGATAATATGTCCTGTATGTACAGATTTCTATTATTTGACCAACATCGCTTTTTGTTTGTTTGTTTGTTTGTTTTTGTCAGAAAGGCCCATGTCTGTTGTGTCTTGAAACTTTGGAAACTCTTTTTGGAAGTTCAGTTGGTGTTTTGGACTGGCCAGTGGGAGGTAGGAGGGCACCTGCTGGAGCACTGGCAAGACAGGGCCCGGGCCTGGGCTGGGCAGTACCACCATGGAGCAGAAGACAAAAGGCGAGGGCAGGGAGGAGGCAGCAGCTTCGTGGCAGAGCCAGGGGGCATGCAGAGGCATGGTGCTGGCGCTGGCCAGGGCCCTGCTGGGCTGTGCACTGCGGGCCTGGGCAACGCAGCGATTGTGACTTCAGCCAGCGATGGGCTCTGAGGTCAGCCAGCAACGGGCTGTGACCTCATGGCCCTCACTGCTCATCTGGGGGCGCCGGCAGAGCCCGTCCCAGCCTGGCTCGTGCCTTGGTTCCTGCTGAGCGTTTGTGCGAGGCTTGGAGCGCCGAGCAAGGATCTGGTGGAGCTGTGCTGTGGGGCCGTCGGCAGCTGCTCTCGGTGCCCGTCCCCGCAGGCAGTGCCTGTGTTTCCCCGGCCCTGCCTGGCTCAGGCAGCCGGGGCCCTGTGAGGTGCACTTGCAGCAGCGCAGGTGAGCTGTGCGGGGACACGTGCCCCAGGGCTGGGGACGGAGGGTTCCTGCTGAGGAGCCGGGGCACAGCCAGTGACCTTCTCTCTTCCTTGCAGCGAGCGCGATTCCTGCTTCTGCAGTGCTGGTGCAGGGGAGCAGCTCCTCACCATCAGCTCTCCCCAGCCCACCTTAGCCTGAAGATCATGGCCACAGAGGAGGCGTGGATGTGTCCCGTCTGCCGGGAGGAGCGGAAGGACGTGGCCTATGCGACACCATGCAACCACCAGTTCTGCCTGGGCTGCATCCAG
>NW_023302892.1:0-2731 GCF_011077185.1 Oxyura jamaicensis
CCCTCGGGGGCTTTGCTGATGAGCCCACCAACCTCAGGCCCTGAGAGGCAATGGAAGACATCTCGGAAGGAGTCCAAGTCAGAGGCAAGTTTCCTGCCGTGTCCCCCTGAGGGCCAGCCCTGACACAGCCTCCCTTGGAGCTCGTTAGAGCAGAACCTTGGAGGCCGTGAGGACAAGTAGACAAAGGCAGTGTGAAGGTAACACTGCTGGAAAAGTGGATGTGTTTCACCAAGAACAAGGCCCAAGCCTTGACCCCCATTCGCTGGGAAGGGAGATCCTTTCCCTTCACACCTTGCTCAGGGCTCTTCCTGGGGCAGTAGGAGATGGGGATTTCTTTCTCTTCATGTCCAGTCTCAACATCCTGAAGTCACCTTTGTGGCATTACTTCTTTCCTTTGCCATTTTACCTTAGTGAGGAAAGCTACTGCATCTCCACCACCACCCTTCAGGCAGTCTCAGGCTACTTTTGCTCTGTTTGGAGTCTCCACGCCACGGGGCCAGAGAAACCCAGGTCCCTCAGCCTCTCAACAAAAGGCAGGGGCTTTAGGCCCTGAACCCCACCTTGGCAGAACCTCTCTGGGCACTGTCCTGCACCTCTCCTAAAAGAGGAGCTACACACTGGGACACCCCTGGGTGGGTGGTGTCACACTGGCTCTGAGCTGAGTATAACAACTCCGATTTTCTTGATGGCCTTGAACCCCTCCACAGCAGGCTGTCCTAGGGAATCCCAGAGCTCTACCAATTTCCCTGTTCCTGTAGACCATTGTGTGGGTGGTTGCTCACTGAATATGAGCTGAGTATGTTAAGTCAGATCTTCTTGGTGGCCATGCTCCTCCTAAGGCAGCTCTGTAGGAAGCTGGCGTGGTTCCTGGAGAGCAGGCAGCACTGCTCGTATGGCATCCCTCGTGGTGCCCAGGCCCTCCTCCTCCTGGGCACTGCTCACTCAGCAGGCTCCCAGCCTGCCCTGATGTGTGGGGTTCCTATTCCTCCGGTGCAGGACTAGGCTCTTCTCCTTGTCAATGTCAAGGGCTTTCTGGAATCAAACTCCTGCAGTTTCCATTCTGTTCATGTCTGCAGGCACATGGCTCACCCTGATTGTGCTGCCTCTCACCAGATAACAGTTTTCAGTTCAAAACGGGATGAGTGGCTGGGCCCAAAGATTTAAATCCATTTGGAGTCTGGCCACTAGTGGTGTCCCCAAGGGCTCAGTTGTGGGGCCAGTTCCCTTCAATATCTTTTTCAGTCTGGATGATGGGATCGAGTGCACCCTCAGGAAGTTCGCCATCTGACACCAAGTTAGGAGTGAGTGTTGGTCTGCTCAGTGGTAGGTGGGCTCTGCAGAGAGTCCTGGCTAGGCTGGACCCATGGGCCAAGGCCAACCTTATCAAGTTCATCAAGGTTATGTATCAGGTCCTGCACGTGGGGCACGACAACCCCATGGAATGCTGGGGAGGAGAATGTGGAAAACTGCCCAGCAGAAATGGCCTTGGGGTGTATTGGTTGATAGTCGGCTGAACACAAGCCAGCAGTGTGCTCAGGTTGCCATGAAGGCCAACAGCATCCTGGCTTGGACCAGGAATCCTGTGGTCAGCAGAAGTAGGGAAGAGGTTGTACCTCTGTACACAGCCCTGATGTGGCCACACCTTGAGGACTGCATTGAGGTCTGGGGACCCAGTGTAAGAAGGATATGGATCTGTTAGAATGAACCCAGAGGAGAATCACAAGGATGATCAGTGGGGTGGAGTACCTCTCCTCTGAAGACAGGCTCTGGGATTCTTGGCTGTTCAGCCTGTAGAAAAGAAGGCTCTGGTGAGACCTTATAGTGGCCTTTGAATGCATAAGGGGGGCTGTAGGAAAGGTGGGGAGGGACTCTTCATCAAATAGTGCAGTGACCGGACTAGGGGAAATGGTTTTAAGTGGAAAGTGGGTAGGTTTAGATTAGATATTAGAAAGAAGTTCTTTATTCAGTGGGTGATGAGGCACTGGAACAGACTGCCCAGAGAGGTTGTGAATCCCCCCTCCCTGCAAGTTTTGAAGGCCAGCTTGGATGGGGCTTTTGGCAACCCGGTCTAGTGGAAGGTGTCTCTGCCCATGGCAGAGGGCTTGGAATTTTATGATCTTTAAGGTCCTTTCCTACCCAAACCACACTGTGATTCCCTGATTCTGTAAACCCATAACACAGCAACATCTTCTGGGCTACAAGCTCTCACTGCTGGATCACATCAAGCTTTTCATCCAGCAGAAGCCCCAAGTCCTTCTCTGCAGGGCTGCTCTCAAGGAGTTCTTCTCCCAGCCTATCCTCATGTCTAGGACTTCCCTGGCCCAAGTGCAGCACCTTGCACTTGGACTTGTTGAACCTTCTTAGGTTCACATCGGCCCAAATTTCAAGCTTCCCCAGGACCTTTTGCATGGCTTCCCTTCCTCTGTTGCATCAACCACACCACAGCTTGGTGTCATCTGAGACCTTGCTGGGGGTGCACTCTACCCCACTGTCCCTGTCACTGAGAAAGATATGAAGCAGAACCGGTCTCAAGATATACCCCTGAGGGACACCACTCATCACCAAGCTCCACTTGGACATAGAGCCATTGACCATCGCTCTCTGGCAGTGACCCTCAAGCCAACTCCTAATCCACTCGATGGTCCTCCCATCAAATGCGTATCCCTCCAATCTGGAGACCAGGCAGTCATGGAGGACCATGTCAAAGGGCTTACAGAAGACCTTGGTGTCC
>NW_023302893.1:0-1361 GCF_011077185.1 Oxyura jamaicensis
TGAGAAGAGTGCTGATAACATGCTGATGTTTTAATTGCTGCAGAGCAGTGCTTACACTAAGCCAAGGACTTTTCAGCTCCTCGCTCTGTCCTGCCAGCGGGCAGGCTGGGGGTGCAGCAAGAGCTGGGAGGGGACAGACCCAGGACAGCTGACCCAAACTGGCCAAAGGGGTATTCCATACCATCTGATGTCATGCTAAACAATATATAGGGGTGGCTAGCCGGGCTGGGGGGGCCGGCTGCTCGGGGTTGGACTGGGCATCGGTCAGCGGGTGGTGAGCAATTGCATTGTGCATCACTTGTTTGTACATATTATTATTATTATCATTATTATTTTCTATCTTAATAAACTGTCTTTATCTCAACTCACAGGCTTCACTTTCCCGTTTCTCTCCCCCATCCCAGAGAGGGAGGGGGGAGGGTGAGCGAACGGCTGTGTGGTGTTTAGCTGCCAGTCGGGTTAAACCACAACAGCTCTTTTGGCGCCCAACGTGGGGCACGAAGGGTTGAGATAACGACAGATCTAATCAGAATGTTGATTGCTTTAATATCAAGTCTGCTGTGGCTGTATTCCAAACTGAATTTTATAGCACGTTACTTGCTGTATGTGATCCCTGTCGTGCTGTTTATCCTTTCCGGGCCCTGGTTTAAGATCGTTATGGTACTGTGCTGTGTAGCAATAGCTTACGATATGATGAAATATCTGGCCATGACTCTAACTTGGTATTTGTACGCAGCACTGTCGTCGACTCTGTACTTTGGAAACTATATCTCGGAAACTATTAACAATTACACCTACTGCCTTTTTCCATCAGGGAGCCAGTCTGTGAAGGGGACAGGGAAAGATATTTTTCCTTACTTGTTCACTCTCCCTTTCTCCTTCAGCACCCTCTTATCCCCCGAGCTAGTTACGATAGCTCTCCAAGATGTTGAATATCCTTGGGATACTCAGACCAGCATGTTCTTGTTGTTATGTCTCTTGAATGCGCTTCAGGTTTTGTTCAAGGTTAAACAACTACTTAGGGATCTCATGCAGAGATCTGTCCTGAGGCGGGATAATTGTGAGTGGCAGGGAGTGTGGGAGGATATGGGCAGGTGGCTAGAGCAGTGGGCACCTCCGATGTTTTGTAGATTCACCCCTGAACAACTGCAAAATCCTAAAAAACTGGTAGAATGCTTGCAAAAAGAGTGTCATGACTCTGGCAGTTCCAAAGTGACACAACTCACTGTAGCATGTTGGGGCCTGGCCTATGCCTATCGAGCTGCAATTGATGCTACTATGAACCGAGTGACAGACCCTGCAGCCGCTCCAGCTCCTGCTCCTGCAGCCGCTCCTGCGGCCACCCCAGCTCCTGCTCCTGC
>NW_023302894.1:0-3588 GCF_011077185.1 Oxyura jamaicensis
CTCTTTCTCTCTTTCTTTTTCTTTTTCCATTGAATTGGGTCCTGTAAATGCCATAAAAATGGACTTTAACTATGTCAGTACTATAAATCTGTGAAATTGAAGCATTCCATATTCACACCCCGAAACAATAAAGTAGATGAAAGTAGGAAGAGTGAGACACTTGGGAAAAGGAAGATAGTACATATTACATAAGGAAGTACGTAGTACATAAGGAAGATAGTACATGACACAGTACATTTTTACATGAATCTAAGAATATATTCAGACTCTGCTTCTTCTCATTTAGTTGATTACTTGTGAGTGTTCTTTGGCTGCTAGTATCAGTATGTTAAGAAGGCAACTATAAGCATTTTTGAAAGTGCCCTCAAGATTTTTTTATACTTTTTCAATTTCTGAATCAATTAGGTGACTTTACTAATATCTCTGTTAATGAATATGAATTACTTGTAGTTCATTCTCAACAACCAAAATCGGGATCTAATTGGTAACCAAGATTTTTGTTTTTGCTTTTTGTTTTTAACAAGAATAAGATATATATAGTCATATTTATTCTTTGAGAATTCTCCTGGATTCTGCAGCTAATAATTAAGTAATTTATAAAGGTGATTTTTAAAATGGGTGAGGACATGGGTGAGGATGCTTAAAAGACTAAAAGACTTTTTTTCTTTCTTTTTTTTTCTTTTTTTTTTTTTTTAAGGATGACAATACACTGAATTTTAGCGAGAAACTAAAACTGTTTCATGCAAAGCTTCACAAGAGATGTTCCTTTATAAGAGTCACGTAGCATATTGGGATGTTCTCTGTCCTTGGAGGTTTTCAAAACCATTTGCACAAATGTCAGATCCACCCCTGCTTTGAGCAGGAGGCACTTCCTGAAATCACTTACGACTTGCCTGTGATCCTTTAATTTTACGAGAATGATGATTTATCATTGTTTATGTCTAGATCATACTGTATAATCACTCTCTAAAATCATCCTATGATTCCATGATTCAGGCTGAATGTAAGGATATGCCAAAAAAAGCTCTTCAAATAATTTCACAAGCATTGATTTAAAGAGACATAATTAATGAAATAAGAAAAACTAAGGATCTCAAGCACTTGATGGTTGAGCTGACGTACTATACTTAACACATAGGTGCAAAACCTGTATGGAATTCATGACTTTTACTTAGAATAAATATATAAATAAATAGACATATAAGATTAATCACACATTGTTTATTCTTGACGCAAATCCAAATTGCGGTTCCTTATATTTGGAATATATATACACATCTTTAATTATCATTATTTTTCTATCCTGTTCTCAACAGCCTTATACCTATTAGTTACTATGGTTGAGGGAAATAAAATGTAATGCAATAATTGAACATTGTCATAATCTTGCCAGGTAAGGCTACTTTGTTTAAAGAAATGGCTTATGGGCTAATTACCCATTTAAAGTAAGAATACTCAGAGTGTTTACTGGATCACTTACTAAGGGTAACTAGGTTGGAAAGTTTCTGGTATGTGCTTCTTAAAATACTTTTTCTTAAAATAGACTTTGTTTCTGTTATAGCTTCTCCATTCCCAGATATGCACAGAAAGGTAATTTCAGGTACCTATACTCTGAGGGCAAAACAACTATATTATATAATGACAGTAAAGACTAGTCAGAAGTTAATATGTACAGGGTTGTGTTTGGAAAGATATGTCATTATTTCAGTCTTTACAAATAAATAACAAAGAATGTAGTTTGAAGTCCAGCTGGAAGTGTATAGGGCTCTCTTGTTTAATTGCTTGTTTGTTTCATGTAATCCTTTTAATCTAAAAAGCAAGATCTGACGCTTTTAACACTTTGTAAAAGGAGAAGAAAAAGAGAATTTAGATAAAGTAATAGCACACAGTGCAGCCTGAACAGTGAAAGTAATAGTTCACGAAACATTGAATCTGAAATACCTACAAATTTGCTGGAAACATGCAGAAAATAATTGAAAATGTATTGCAAATCAGGGAAGAGAAATAAGTTATTCTACTCATGGACCATTTGTTAGACTAGTCCTCTGGTATGACTACTCCGGATAAATACTCCCAACTATAGTTACCATCAGAGACCCATGAGACCATCATGTTGTCGTCTTTTCAGAAATTCTGGTGAAGGACTAGCTGGCAAAAATAAGGAACTGTTAGATTGTGAACTGAAACATTAAAATCAATGAGTCATGGAGGATTAGAGTTTTAAGGCTTCCAGAGTCGGCTATGACAAGGCTGACAACTGTGAATTAAAATGCAGAGACATTAGACCATTAAATTGTGAATCAGTGGACTGTGATTCTGATGGAAAGTCAAGAGAAAGAAAGGGATTTCAACTGAGTATCTACACAGATTTTAATGACATTTCAACAATATTTGCATTCCTAGTTATTTAATTAAACCTGAATGGACCAAAGTAGGCAATATTTCATTTTCTTTATATTCATTCTCTACAGACAAGTACTACTAAGAATCCCTTGTATTACTTAATACAGGTATTTTTAAAAGTTCTTTATGTGATACACATGTATAGACACATATTAGGAGCCTTGTAACTACCACAGTAATGTGGAAAGGGCATGGACAATGTTCATGGATAACAGAGACATAATGTTAGGTCCTGACTGCAGCCCCTATTCCCCATTCCCTTGCACTGCTCGGGAGGAGGATGTAGAAGATTGTTAGTAGCTTGTCAGTAATAGGTAATAACTTGTATTAATCTCCCTAAAAATTAATTATTAATTGTATTAATTTCCCCCCCAAAATAATAAAAGTATTCAGTAGTTTTGAAAAATGTTAATAGTACCCTGAAAGACTGTTCATCATAAAAATTAAACTAATACAAGATTCATAGGCTGCATACAGGTTAAATTTAAATAATCTGATCACATTTACGGGGAGTAGCTTCATACATGACTAGCAATGAGTAGTATAATCATATTTTGGTCTTCTTGCAACAAAAAAATATTTTCACATGCTTCTTCTCTGCCTTAAAAACAAACAAACAAACAAACAACAACAACAAAAAAAGAATTATATTTTTTGGAACACCATTTTTCTTGACATCTGTTGCTTTGATTAAGCAAACAATCTAGGCATCTATATTCTGACTAAGGCCAGTTGTGTTTAAGATAAACTTCTTTTTATGTAGTTTGTGAGTTGTGTTTAACAAACAGTGTTCTTTTTTGTTTCTTAAAAAGAAGGAAAAAAAAGAATTTTAAGTGTCAACATCTTAAAATTTTCTGATGTTTATTTACTAAGAAATATGAATGAAACTGGTCAGATCTGAAATCACTGAGGAAAGTTTGAACAATATTTAAAACATTTTTTGTTTGTTTGTTTGTTTTTTTGTTGTTAATTAGTTTACAGCAGAGTCATAAATGAATAAAATGCAATTATTTTGTAATAGTGTAACCATTACATAAATATGCAGCACAGAGCACAAGTATCTTTACTAATTATATTATTTCTTTAAATAGTGCAGAACAGTAACTGTGTCTTACATTTGCTAAAATTCAAATTTAGAGGAGAGGAGAGGAGAGGAGAGGAGAGGAGAGGAGAGGAGAGGAGAGG
>NW_023302895.1:0-3885 GCF_011077185.1 Oxyura jamaicensis
GAGAGTTTTTTTTGGTGGAGCTAGGCTGCCCACCCTAGTAAAACCACCACAGTAGCCTCTCAGTCACAAGACCTGGTTCTCATGGGGGGACTTCAACCACTCTGATATCTGCTGGAAAGACTACACAGCAGTCCAGGAGGTTCTTGCAGTGCATTAATGACAACTTTTTGACACAGGTGGTGGAGAAGACAACAAAGAGAGTTGTGATGCTGTTGGACCTTCTATCAACAAATAAGGAAGGACAAGTTGGAGATATCAGGGTTCTTGCAAGGAAGAATCAGGGAAAAAAGTAGGATTGCAGCCCTGGACCTCAGGAGAGAAAACTTTGGCCTCTTCAAGGATCTACTTGGAAGAATACCATTGGGGCATTCTGTAAAGTTTATATATGGATTTTTTTTCAGTGCATTTTATTTACTTTTTAGAAGCTTTGTATCCCTATCTAAAACCTGTTTCTGTGATCAAAACCATAATACTCCTGATTAGTTTTAAAAATACATATATAAAAAAATGAATTATGTATCTTTTGATGCAGTATTTTGCATACCAATTTAGAAGAGTACAAGTACTGTGTATCTGCTCTTGCTAACGTCCTAAACTGGCAGATGGGCTAATGCTACCCAAATATGTATTAATTCATACATCTATCTTTCTATACATTTATAATGGGAGGGGATGAAAAAGAACTGCCATTCATAGGGAAGTTCTAAAATAAAGATTAAAGTGATTCTTGTATTCTTATAATTTGTATTCACAAAACAAATTTTTCTTACAATTTGTGCATAATTTTGCTGCTAGCTCTTTCAGCACAGGTTTCATTTTTTTTTTTTTTTTCTTTAATTTCATCACAAGATTCATGAGGTGAAGACTGCTACATTTTCTATTCTATTTCTGCATTTTTCATTATTCCACTGTCATGTACCTGACATCCTCATGCAAATGTAAAGAGTGACCTGTTCTGTTCATAGCCATTCAGAGATTAAGTGCTGTAGTTATTTAGGGATGAATGCAAAGACCAAAACAGTGTTTGCAGTCTCAGTGTGGATTTTTCAACCAAAATGCCACAGTAATATGTATATATGTTCTCTATTGTGCTTCCTATTCCTTTTGTGCAAATTTGATATTAAAGTATTGATGGGTTCATTGTACATTAACAGGTTCTTTGATCATCTTAAATTTATCAATGTTCAAGTTCTTGTACAAATAGTATGGACATTTTCAGGAACTAGGGAACTCTGTAATATTTTCATGCATTGATAAAAGCTAAATCACTTTGGCATTTACTCAAAACACTTAATCTGATTAGTTTTGATTTAAGTATCATATGCATAAAACTAAATGCTTATAAACAAATGTTGGCTAATTCTTCTTTCACTAACAAAGTCAGATCTTGATACAGGCATTCTTTTTTTTGTTATTGTTATTGTTGTTGTTGTTGTGATAGAGCTAAAGAATTCTCATAATAATGGTTGTTTATAGCTTAACCGTAAAAGCAAGGGCATATACTAAAGTCCCACAGAGTATGTATGTGATGTGATTCTAACAAACCCATGTAGTGAATTCCTCAGTCTAGACTGTTCCAGACTTGCTGTTCATCCATGGACATTGGGCAAATGTTGAGGGTCAAAATAAAACACACACAAAAACTCAGTGCCTGTGTTAATTAAAAGCAAATACTGCAGTCCTATTTTTTTCCCAAAGAATCTCTTTATAAATGGAAAATTAAAAAGATGCTGTGTTAGGAAACTGAATCAAAAATCCAAATGCTTGGAACTACTCTTAGAGAATGTATTTATTTTTAGACCAACTTGTGAAATGGAAGACAAGGATCAAATTAATTTTCTATTTTTCTACTTTATAGCTAATGAGGAAAATTAACGTCAATGTTAGGACTATCACTGACAAATGTACTGAAAGGTCTGGAATTTTCTTAAATCTTGGAGAAGATGGCCTTCTCACAGCAGTGCACACCCAGCTCTGATAACCAGCCCACAAGCAAATACAAAACATGAACCTAGAGCTGTACAGCCAGTTGACACAAAGCAAATAATCCTGAAGGTCTCACTACCAGAAGAACTAGCACATGTTGTCTCTTTCATTATTACTGAAAACCTTAACAGTGTACTGCTCTGGAAGGATGTCTTTTATACCTGAACTTGTACTACCTATGTTGTTTTCTGTGGCCCTTGTACTGTGACATGTAAGGCAGTTGAAATACAGGGAAAAAAAATGTAAAGTTAAGTAGTTTCTTTGTCCTCCTCTCAGTGATAAAGACCTTGGGAAGTCATATCTGGTCTCTGATGTTTAATTTCTTCATCAGTAAATTGGAATGTGTTCCAGTTCTTCCTTGGCAAAGAATTTTTTTTTCCCTGGCTGAACAAGAAGCAACAGCCACTAATTAGGTATTATGGAAATACTAAAGTGTTTAATAGCAGGTACTCCTATGTGCAGTAGACAGACAATTCTCTTGTACTTAATTTATTTGTAAAAAAGAAAAAGGAAAAAAGAAAAAAAAAAAGGAAAAGTATTTCATTATCATTTCTAGAATCAGTAAGTGAATCTGTTATTGGCATGTTTCTAACTTTATTGTATGATTTGAAATAATATTTTTTATTTAGTGTTGTTACCCTGAGGGAGGTAGAGAAAAAAGCAATAGAATAAGATTGACTGTAAATCACTGAGGACTCTTAGAGAGCCAGATCTCTAGCAGGGCTCTGCTGTGGGGAAGACCACAGTAGTATTGTTTTATTATCTCTGCTTTTAAGATAGCATGGTATGAATACTAATATTAAGTGGCAACACTGAGTAAGAGGTGGGGTGCAGCTATATAATAGGCTATAATAAAATTAGCTTGTCATCTCTTATTTCCATCTATTACAGAATAATTAAGTCTAATCTAATAAATTAATTTTATTTAAAATGGTAAGCATGTAAAATATAGTGCATTGATTCCAAATTCTTGAGCAGCTCATGTTTTTCATTTGGTATGTACAGTGTCTCAAAACTAGAACAGGGAAAAATGATTTCACTTCCAGAGGAAATTTAAGCAGCAATGCTTCAACTGCATACTTCAGTTTCCTGAAAACAAACAAGAAAAAATCTTAAATTTTCAGTATATGTCACATAATGATAGTCAAGTATAGCAGGTAATGTGACATGATAAGACATGTTTTATTAGTCACCCCGAAAAAGTATGTCACAAACCAAAAAATTATAGGAAAAATATGTAAATAAAGGTCAGATCTTTATTTTATTTTATTTTATTTTATTATTATTTTTTTTTTTTCTGAGAATCCATCTCTTTTCATTCAAAGCATTAAAAGATTTTAAGCTAGATATTTTAAAATAAACATATGACATTTGAGGTTGGAAAGTCATCTGGTCTCGCAAATAAATTAGGTCACTTTGCTAAGAAACTTGTACAGCTCAGTTTTGAATATCTAAAAAAACTGAGATTATCCAGCCTCCAAACAATGTGCTCAAGTGTTTGACTATCCTCACTGTGAATCTCTCTCTCTCTCTCTCCCCCTCTATCTCTCTCATCTCTCTCATCTCTATCTCTATCTCTATCTCAATCTCAATCTCTATGTCTCTGTCTGTGTCTCTGTCTCTATCTCATCTCTATCATCTCTATCTCTGTTTCTGTCTCTGTCTCTGTCTCTGTCTCTGTCTGTATCTCTATTCATCTCTCTATATATATACATCTCTGTCTATCATCTCTATCTCTATCTCTATCTCTATCTCTATCTCTATCTCTATCTCTATCTCTGTCTCTGTCTCTGTCTGTCTCTATCTCTCTCTATCATCTCCATATCTATCATCTCCATATCTATCATCTCCATCTACCTCTACCTCTACCTCTACCTCTACCTCTACCTCTACCTCTAC
>NW_023302895.1:3895-4431 GCF_011077185.1 Oxyura jamaicensis
TCTACCTCTACCTCTACCTCTACCTCTACCTCTACCTCTACCTCTACCTCTATCTCTATCTCTGTCTCTATCTCTATCTCTGTCTCTATCTCTATCTCTATCTCATCTCTATCTCTATCTCATCTCTACCTCTATCTCTGTCTCTATCTGTCTCTATCTCTGTCTCTATCTCTATCTCTGTCTCTATTTCTCTGTCTCTATCTCTATCCGTATCATTTTTATCTATCTCATCTTAATCTCTCTATCCATATCTTGAATTTCCATTATAGCAACATTTGGCCTTTGAATCTTGACTTTTCACTCTGTGATTCTGAGAAGACTGTCTTTGTCTTCTGCAGCATATAGTCTCTTAGCCTTCTGTTCTGCAGGCTGAAGAAAGCTAGCTTCCTCGGCCTTTCTTTATGTCATGTTCTCCTGTCTCTTTATCATCTTAACAACCCTCTGTTAAGACCCGCTCCAGTTTGTAAACTTTTTTCCTGTACTGGTGTTGTGGTTTTACTAGGGTGGGCAGCCTAGCTCCACCAAAAAAAACTCTC
>NW_023302896.1:0-9524 GCF_011077185.1 Oxyura jamaicensis
GGGAGGGAGGGAGGGAGGGAGGGAGGGAGGGAGGGAGGGAGGACAAGTCAACAAGGAGGATACCTTCTCAAGAGCACTAAGACTTCAGATTTAAGTTTCTGAGAGTCTCGCTGCTAAGATCATTCATGCTCTGTAGCCTGTGGGAGGATTACCCAGGCTGTGAGCAGACTGTGTCAGTGGTATGGTCTTATTTCTGTATCTTATCTGTGAGGAACTGGCTTGGCTAACAAGCTCTTGCAGAAACTGGAATGCAGTACAGAGATGCGAGAGTGACTCTTGGGTCTGCAACAGCACTGCGCTGTGTTTTCACGTCCATGGTGTATCTCAGGCGCAGGCTGTCCTAGATAATGGAGAGCTGGTGGCATAAGGAATACATCATGTGGATACTGTTGGTGGTATTTTTCCTCTTCTTATTATTAGATGACAAGTAGTGAATAGTTTCTACACTGTTGTTAATCTAAGGTGATTAAAAGGAATAATAAAAATCAGGTGATGGTGTTGCTTTACAGAAGCTCATTTATGGTAATGAGCTTTGCCCAGTGCACATAAATGAGGGTGGACAATTTCAGCGTTATATTTCTTGTATCCCAATTCTTAGAATTGATGTCTTTTAAAATAAAATATTAAGATGCGATGATTCTAGAGATATGTCTTATTTAGTGGTAATACTGAATCATTGCAGTAAATATTGATTTAGATAACTGTCTCCTGAGATAAAATTAGGAAACACACACTGGCTACAAAAACAAAAACAGACATATTTAAAAGAGAAATTTAAATGTTTAATAGTGCTTATATTAAGGATTAAGTATGATTATTTTCTGCTGCTTTTTTTTAATTATTTTTTTCTTAATTCTGTAGGGAGGGTGGATGCTTTGGAAGTTGTTGTAGGAATCTTACCACTAAAACATTGACTGAGGGAAGCTACAGGCTTCTTAGGAGGTCTTTCCAACTCTTCTCTGACATTGCCTGCAATTGTGTGACTTCTCTTTGGCTAAAATCTTGTGGATGAATTTGCATTTTCAGCCTGTTTTCATGCCTGTTGCATTTACTATCCAAATTGAGAGCACATCTGAGAACACTGCACAGAAACAGGAAAAGATTGCTATAGATTGAGTTTTAGAAGAATTATTTTTCATCCACTGATACATAAACTGAGTGAATATTCTAAATTTTGGTAGGTGTGCACTTAAACATGTTACTTGGATTTGTTACAATAATGTTACCAGTGATATTTTCCTTTCTCCATTGTGAGCATGGAATTTTTTATTATTATTATTTTTCTGATGTAAAAGCTCTTTTCTTCAAGAATAACTGTCTTTAACATGTGTGAGAAATTGAGTGACATACGATAACAAGCAACTACTTTTAATTTCTGTATTTAGTGAAATAACTCCTAACAAGTGTATTTGATTGTAGTCTACTTTTGCCTGCTTGCAAAGAACTTTACTTGTCAAAAATTCTAGGTAGCTACTCTTCAAGCAGAAAGAATACCTGGCCTCCAGTCTCCCACAGGGAGAGCAGAGAATTAAAATGTTCTTTTAGAGAACCTAAGAATTGGTTTAGCTCCTTCAGCTGCTGAACAAGGATTTGTAATAAAACTGCTAACACACAGGCTACAACTCTCAGTTAAAAGCTGTCATGATACCACAGTATTTGCAGTCTAAAAAATCAGCTTTTTTTTTTTTTTTTTTTTTTTGTCAGCCTTCCCCACTTTATAAATGTTTTTGAAGTACAAAAAAAAAAACACACAAAAAACAAACAAACAAACAAAAAAACATATAAAATAAAAATCTGGCATAGCACTAGGTAATTTTTCACAAATATTTTAAAATCATAATCTCCTATTATGAACACAAATTAAATGTATGTGTTGAAAGCTTTCTTTTCAATCTATAACATACAGCAGTATGGGCAGAGGCTGTCTCAAGTGAGCTGCAAAATTGTTAGCAATGAACATGACATGCTGCAGGGAGGTTTGTGCCTGGCTGCCCTGACTCTGTCAACTTTCTTGTGTGCTCAGGTACTGCTGGTGATGGGGACCTTTGTAAATGTACCTGATAACAATTACTGCCAGTGCCAATTCCTCAACGTGAGCATTAACAACTTCTGAGCTTCTTTATTGCCCAGAAGAAATGATCACTCCTTGGGAGACATAGGTTTGTACTTCTAAGCAAGTTTCAATCACAGGATGCAAGTGCAAGCCATAGAGCTGGAGATCAAGCTTTCTTTCAGATAGTCATGTGAACCCCAATACCAGTTTCCATTCCAAGGTTTTCCATCACCCAATTCTTCTTGCATGTTCTCTCCCTCCTCTAGTTTTGCTGGCTTCTTTTTGCATTTGCCCTTTTCTTTTCCAATCTTCAACAACACAATTGCATCTCCCACACCATTCATCATAACTTTATCTCCCTTTCTCCCCGCTGCCCATCCCTTGCCCCCTTCTGCCTCCACCACATGTGGTTCACTGGGGGGATCTTTTCTCTCTTTGGTTTCCCTTTCTTCACTCCAGCTGCCCCAGACCTTTAGTTTTTCATGTCCTCCTGGCCCCTCTTTCTGAGGGAGAGACTTTGCTGAAAAGGTCTGCCTGTTTGAAAGGATGAGGGATAATAGCTGCTCTGACTCCCGCATTATAGCATGCTTTAGGAATGCTACGTTCTTAGGAGTAAGGCACTTAAACACACATATGATATATAGTCAGGAGTACATCTAACCACACACTACGTGCCCATACCTTTTCTTCTGTCCTAACAGTTTGAACTGCGTAAAATTCCCATTTATCCATGCTGCATGGTCCCGTATGTTCTCTGCCTGGTTTAGCTGCAGTCTCTCCCCAGGCATGTGCGTTTGCAGCTATAAGTTGTGGGAGCATAACCCAGCTTCCTGCTGTCCACCCTAGGGAGCAGAGAGGCAAAGCTGTGACCAGGGCGGCTGCACAGAGGATTCACTGAGTTCCCAGCCTCACTCCTTTCCACTCCTCCCCTGCTCCAGGGACTCTCCGACTGTCTCCATGTTTCCTTTTCCCTGCTTTGTTGCATCTTCTCACAGTCTCTGTTCCTCTTTTGCGTACTGGGGAGGATGTCATCTGCAGCTCTCTCGCTTTCTCTTCTGCTGCACTAAGTACGCTTAGGCCCCTTCACAGCTCTTGTCCTGCTGAGGCAATGAAAGACAGTGCATTCATCGCCTCCCCTCTTTCATGCAGTCCTTAACAACAACAAAACCTTTTCCATCCTTGTTCCTCTGTGCAGTTTCCAGCTTATTTTTAGTATGCCTGTGCTTGTCGTTTGTGAGATCAGCTGCGCAAAAACTGTAGGTGTAAATTTAGTAAAAAGACATCTGTAAACATTACTGCACTCTGTACCATGGTTTTTTAAAAGTGTACAGCAAAGTTGGCTGCACATATCATAGGGTTTGGATGGTAACTACCAAGGCTTTAATTTTAAGCTTAGGTTACTGGATCATTTTCCAGGCATGCCAAAAAAAGACAGAAATCAGAGAAGATTCTGCAAGGACAGGAAGAGGCATCTCAGACTGGCGTACAGAATCACTCTAAAACTCCAACGGGATTTTTCAGAGTCAGAAGAAAGCATGACAAATCAGTGAGGGGAAGGGTCAGTCGGCTGCAGGGGAAAAAATGCCAAGTTTGCCCTCTCGGCTACCTTCACAGACTGACTGACATTCCTGCTGCATGACAAACGTGTGTGCGTCATCTTCCCAGGCTGGGAGGGGAAACAGCAAGAATGCAGGAGAAAGGAGACAAAGCCGAGAGTACCATGGAGGGGCTTAGGGAACGAACCCCTGCATTATGGAAGTGTCTGGGCTACCAGGAGATATCCGTAAGGGAAGTGGTGGAGAGGGAGCCAAAGGTACTACATGAGGTGGGAAACATGCCAGGGACATCAGGCTTGCTGAGAGGAGGCAGGGCAGCATAACACAGGGTTCAGGATCTATTAAAAAAAAAAAAAAAAAGAGTGAATGAGACATTGCTTGTTTCTAAAGGTTCACATGTTCTTATACAATCTACATAGACATGGCTTTCCATACTCTTGTTTTTGTCCTCTTGATATCTTTTCTGGGTTGTCTGTGATGCTTTGGTGTCAGAGAAGGAAGGCAGCCCAGTTAACAGCTTCCACCTTAAAGTATTTCTGGTCAGCATGTTCGATCTGCTCTCAGCATTGACAGTTAGTCCTATCAATAGCCAGGGGTGCCAGAAATGGCCTGATAGCAGTGAACAGCTGTGGTGGTTTGGCAAAAAAAAAAAAAAAAAAAAAGGTTCTTGGCATCTTTCTTCCATAGACTCTTGAGACTTTCTGCATGCTCCCCTGAACAGCTACCCATGTCAGGGAACTTCCTTAGCTCGTCAGAGCACAAGTGAACCACGGGGAACAGAGCAACAGCCACCAGTGTTAAAGATCACATATGGAAAAGCGTCCTAGCTCCCAGGAATTACAGGCTTAGGAGGAGTGTGCAGGAGACATGGAGAGTTGTGCCAGAGAAGGTTCAGCTGCGTTTGAGTTTTCCTTCATACTTGGAACATGCTACTTCCACAATATGTAATGGGCAGGCAGGAAGGCAGGTTACCCTGGATATGCAGTCATCATTAAAGCAAGCTTGCCAGTTCAGCCTCTGATCATCTCTAAACAAGAGAGGGCAGCAGCTCTTTTTTTGATAGCTGGGGTCAACTGTCTGGCACATCTCTGTCTCACCCCTCCTCCCTCTCCTGCTGGCACGGCTGCTCTCTCCCATGCAGCAGCTGAGAAGGACACAGCTGTGAGCATCCAGAGGAAGCTGGGAAAGGAGAGAGACTAATCATTAGGATTTTGAGATCCCTTACTGCCAGGCCTCCAAGAATCTGCCCTGCCAAGCACTCCTGGTCAGTCTTTCTCCAAGCTTTCATAGGAAAGCTTTAGGTATAAATGGCAAATGACTGTGGGCATGCCTGCAAGCACACCACATTATGCCTGCACTGCAAACCGAGCTACAGGATCATTCAGGTTGCAAACTGAGGTGTTCAAGGGTCTGCAGACGTCAGAATTATGGTTGCCCTTGGCCATGCAAGCCTGGAAAAGTCTCGATTTTCATAGAATCACAGAACAACCCCAGTTGAAAGGGACCCGCAAGGGTCATAGAGTCCAATTTCAGTCTCCACACAGGACTACCTGAAATTAAAAGCTATGTCTGAGAGCATTGTCCAAATGCTTCTTGAACTCCAGCAGCTCGGTGCCATGACCACTGTCCTGGGGAGCCTGTCCCAGTGCCCGACCACCCTCTGGGTGCAGAACCTTTCCCTAACACCCAGCCTGACCCTCCCCTGTCCCAGCTCCATGCCATTCCCTCGGGTCCTGTCGCTGTCCCCAGAGAGCAGAGCTCAGCGCCTGCCCCTCCGCTCCCCTCGTGAGGGAGCTGCAGGCCGCCATGAGGCCTCCTCTCAGCCTGCTCTGGGCTGGGCTGAACAAACCAAGGGGCCTCAGCCACCCCTCGTACATCTTGCCCTCCAGACCCTTCACCATCTTTGTAGCCCTCCTTTGGACACTCTCTAATAGTTTTATGTCCTTCTTTTGCATTGTGGTGCCCCAAATTGCATGCAGTACTCGAGGCGGGGCCTAGTGTATGTCCTGCTTGAGAGACTCAGCTCTTTGTGTCAGGTCCAGCGTGCGATGCTCCTTGTGGCTCTGAGCATGTCCACCACGCACATGCAAAAAACTTACGAAAGACTTACAATTCTGTCAACTCTATGAATGGGCTTTCTTATAGAAAGCAAAAGATAAAATTGCTGATGCCTGATTATCTGTAGAAATGCTTAAGAAATATACATTTAAATAGCAATACGTTAACATTATCGAGACTGGCAGTGTCTCTGTATTTCTAAATGTCTGAGCTGCTTGAGTGGGGTTTTTTGGCCTTGAAAATGGACTCCTACTTTTAATCTGATATAAAAACTGGAAAATATTTAAGTCATAGGCAATTGAAAATTAGGTTATAATGGACGATTTTAGGCAATCATAATATAAATGTTTATACTACTTGGCATATGTCTACGACATTTTTACCTTGTAAGCTAAATGAATTAAAATGCCTACTGCAGAAAAGCTCATGGATGTGCAAGCAGCCAATGAGATCTGCAGCAAGCCAGAGCAGCCTAACAGCAGAAGGTTTTCTTAAACTTATTGGGAATTGGCTCCAAAATAACTACAGTCAATACATTTTAACAGTTTACATACCCCGACAGAAAAAATAAACAAAGCTTTGCATGGCTATGTGCTCAATTTCCTTGTTTACCACAAGGCTGTCTCTTAAACAGTCACATTTCAGCTCTATTTTTAGGCAACATTTATGGAGAGGGATAGAGATGCTCAGAGCTACTGTGAAATGTGCACTTCCCAGGGAGGTGGCAGGGAGCGGCTGAAGTCCTGTTTGCACCTCCAAAGAGGGAAGCACCAAGCCCCCTGCTTCCTGCCACGTCCTTCTGAGCAGTGAGGAGGAGAAAATTTCTCCCTGCACACCTTAGGATGTGCACGGGCATCCTGGCAGCCCAGTAGCTCTGCTGGCACTGGTGCTACAATGCACATCCCCGTCAGCAGCCACTGGGAGTTGTTGGATGAAGCGGAAATTGCATTTCGCAAAATAAGCCCCAAGTTTAATAATTCTCGAGGTAATGTACATCAGAAGGAAATTAAAGTCCTTTCTAGACAAGTGATGTATTTGCTTATAGTCTGAGGAACTAAACGTTGTGAGATGGAAAACAAGTTGTATTAGATGTCATATTAGTTTGTTATGCAGCTCAGGGGTAAACTTGCCTTTCACTAGCTATAGGCATAGTGATAGAAACCATCCCCTTGCAAGACTTGAAACTGAATTAAAAATGAAAGGGTTGGTGTGATTAGGCCATAAAATTCAGTAATAGTGAAAATGAAAGCAAAACCCAGCAGTGACAGTCACATGAATCCTCCAAGCGACATAAACTAACCCCATAAAAAATCTGCTCCGATGTTAGTCTGCAAGCATTTCCTGAGCACTAGGATTAAGTGCTGGGGAAGCACTGAGTTTGTTGAAACTTCCCCTCCACCAGCTGTCAATGTTTTTGGAACTTCCCCACTTTTCCTCAGGGACTCCCAGATTACTCTGGTGATTTAGGTTCAACACTGCAAGGGATGTGGCCTCTCACTGCAGCATTAGGAGAGGTAATCTGACTGCCAGCACTTTCATACAGCATAGCTAACACAGACAAATCAATTTAACAAGTGCCGTTTTCCCCTTTTCTTCTAAATGTGTTCACAAATGCTTATGGCAGCATTTATATCAGAGGTCAGACTGAGCAGCTGTTGTTATCGTAATTTCCTATTTTCAGTCACACTTGACAAAACCGTGTTTTTATCTCCTCTTGGAAAGATCGATGTCTGATCTCTATTCAAATTGAATAAGCAAATAAAACATCAGGAGGTGTCCTTTTGGACATTTGGGAGTGTAAAATGTGGAGAAGTAAGTTCATCCTGGTCTGCTGTAGGCTGAGGAATCACTCCCACAAAATCTGTCTGCTCTGCCTCAGCACAGCCAAAGAGCCAGTCTCTGAAGCAAGCATGGATGGTACCATTTATGTTTGGACAGATGCCTCTAACCCTTTATCTTTTACTCCATTTGCTCCAACTCATAATTAATTATAATTATTAATATCTGAAAACGGAGCTGGAATAATTTCTGGTATGCTCATCAGTGGAGACCCCATGTTTCAATACAGTCTTTAGAGTCAATACAGTCTTTATAATCAAGATAAATTTTATTTAGGTATGTTCATAGGTGATCAGAAGGCTCCTATGAGGATAGGCAGAGAATTGGGGTTGTTCAGCCTGGAGAAGACTCTGGGGAGACCTTATAGTGGCTTTCCAGTACCCAAAGGGGTCCTGCAGGGAAGCAGGAGAGGGATTCTGTCAGACTGTAGTGATAGGACAGGAGTAATGGTTTAAAACTAAAAAAGGGTAGATTTCAATTAGATATTCAGAAGAAATTCTTTACTCAGAGGGTGGTGAGGCCCTGGCACAGGCTGCCCAGAGAAGCTGTGGATGCCCCATCCCTGGAGGTGTTCAAGGCCAGTCTGGATGGGGCTTTGGGCAACCTTGTCTGGTGGGAGGTGTCCCTGCCCATGGCAGGGGGGTGGAACAAGGTGATCCTTAAGGTCCCTTCCAACATAAACCATGCTATGGTTCCATTATTCTGTGCTTCATTTTGCTCAAGGCTATTTGCTATTTTGTTCTCTTTGAAACAGTAATACATTTCTGTGTGTACGTTTTAACCTGTGTGCTGAGTACACATAATACGGATGTCCATGAAGTTTCAGGAATTACATAATAGTCCAAATTCAATGGCTACAGACGTGCACTCATTAAATTCTTTTTGCATTGTGGTAAATCACTTAATGTGAACTCCTAGGCATCCTGACATCACTGACAGATTTTAGTGTCTTCGTTAGAGCTAGGATATCTATGCAGATACATCCCAGACAGATTAATGAAAACCCCACAGTAAAATAAAATGATAACCTTGCTACTGGAAAAATGTCACCAACTCCAACTAAATTCAGTGCAATGTATGTGGAGGTAATTTCTGCAAAAATATGGGTAGCTCATAGCTACTTTTACACCTATTTTATTGTAACATCTTATAACTGGTATGGATTCACAGCTACAGCTTCCCTTTATCGGTGATGGTGCAGTTCAAACACTGAGGTTTTGTACCTGACAGGGTACAAAATGCATTCTAATGTTGTCCATAAATAAGGTTGTATCAATTTGTTTCAATCTTCTCTAAATGGAAGTAGTTAAATTGATAAGTGTGTGTGCATGTGTGTGTGTGCATGCAGCTACTGGTGTTCATTTACACTTCTCTTCCAATTAATTTCTTCTGGCAGTTGCAACACATCCTGCCTACCAACCAGTCCTGAAATTGAGCACTGCGTGTGCCTGTGAAAAGTTCAAAGACTGTAACTAGAAAATGACTGGGCTGCAAGCAACACAAAGCAGAACTGAAACTAAGGTCCCAATGTATTTTGCTTATTGCTCAGACCTCCTTTTGAGGATGACATCTCACCCTGCCCCAAATTAGGAGGCTTGCCAGCAGGGACCGTTTGAAGCTGGTAGATAGACCACATTTTCTAATGCTGCTTAAATACATCGCCCTTTCTAGAGCTGCCATGCAGAAATAATTCACATTTACTACATTCTAGGAAGAATTTGTGTTGATAGGACACACACTTAACAACCACCTCTAAACTTTTGCTGACAGTCTTTTTTACCTTTCTCCTTAGCGTGCAACTTGTTCGATGTTTAAGCAGACAGATACTGCTATCACAATAGCAGTAGGAAAAGGAAACGGAACATAGGGAGAGGAAGGGGAAGGAGAAGGGGAAGAAAAAAGGGACAGGGACAGGGACAGGGACAGGGACAGGGAAAGGGAAAGGGAAAGGGACAGGGACAGGGAAAGGGAAAGGGAAAGGGAAAGGGAAAGGGAAAGGGAAAGGGAAAGGGAAAGGG
>NW_023302896.1:9534-9763 GCF_011077185.1 Oxyura jamaicensis
AAGGGAAAGGGAAAGGGAAAGGGAAAGGGAAAGGGAAAGGGAAAGGGGAAATGGTAAGGGAAAGGGACAGGGAAAGGGACAGGGACAGGGACTGGGACAGGGAAAGGGAAAGGGAAAGGGAAAGGAACAGGGAAAGGAACAGGGAAAGGAACAGGGACAGGGAAGGGACAGGAAAGGGGAAGGAAGAAGAAGAAGAAGAAGAAGAAGAAGAAGAAGAAGAAGAAGAAGA
>NW_023302897.1:0-398 GCF_011077185.1 Oxyura jamaicensis
GGGGGGGGACAGAAGAGGCTGGTCGCCCTTCTGAGGCGCCTCGGGGAGCCCGAGGTGGCGGCGAGGCTGAACAAAAGGGGGAAAAAAATAATAAGGAAAGTGCGAACGCGAGGCCGGGGCCTTGCACCCGAGGCCACCGGGTCCCTCCCCAGCGCCCCCGGCCCACGCAGGACCGGAGATCTCGGAGGGGGAGAGTTTTGGGGGGAGCCGCTTTTGGGGTCTCCTTTTCGCCATCCGCCCCCCGACCCCCTTTCTCTCCCCGCCTCCTCCGGCCCGCTCGCGGCGGGCACGGCTCCCCGTGGAGCCCCGGGGGTGGTTTTATTTTTTATTTTTTCCTTGCCCTGCTCCGGTTTAAAAAAGAAAGAGAAAAAAAAAAAAAAAAAAAAAAAAAAAAAAAA
>NW_023302897.1:498-1155 GCF_011077185.1 Oxyura jamaicensis
GGGGGGGGGGGGGAAGGGGGGAGAGGGGGAGCCAAGGGGAACTTCCCCACGGCCCCGCGTGGAAATAAAGCAAGGGAGCGGCCCGTGGCATGGGGCTGGGGCCGGCCGAGGCCGGGCTGCGTGAGTAAAACCTCGTGGGGAGCGCCTGGAGCCGAGCCGGGGCAGGGGCAGGGCTGGAGCCGGGACCCACGCGGGACGGGGGACACGGGGGGGTTGCGGGGCGGTGCGAGGGGCTGCGGGGACTGCGGGGAAGGGGGCTTCTGCCAGCTTAGGGAACCGAGGGGAACTCGGCAGGAGCTTTTCTGGGGAGGCGGCCTCATCCCCTTCCCCATCCCATCCCCTTTCCCTATCCCCAGTCCCCTGTCCCCATCCCTTATCCCTATCCCTATCCCCATGCCCTGTCCCCATCCCTCCTCCGGTTTCTCCTCTCCCCGGCAGCCGCCGCGTCCCGGCCGTTTCGTTTCTGCCGTCGGGAGCGCCGCCGGCTCCTTTTCTTTCCTCTTTTTTTTTTTTTTTTTTCTTTTTTTTTTTTTTTTTCCTTTTTTTCCTTTTTCTTTTTTTCCAGCGGCTCGCCTGCCCCCCCGGGGAAAGCAAGCGAGAGGCTTTACCACAAGGCTTTTTTTTTTTTTTTTTTTAAATATTTATTTATTTATTTTA
>NW_023302898.1:0-2752 GCF_011077185.1 Oxyura jamaicensis
GGGATGGGGATGGGATGGGGATGGGGATGGGATGGGGATGGGGATGCAGAGGGGATTGGGATAGGATGAGGATGGGATGGAGAGGAGATACAGATGGAGATGGGATGAGGATGAGGATGGGAAAGAATAGGGATGGAGATGGGGATGGGAAAGGCATGGGACAGGATGGGGTGGGAAACACCAAGGAAAGCAGGTCAGGCGCCAGACCAGGGCTTGGTGAGCCCAAACCAAGTCTGTGCCGGGGATGTGCACCCTGGGACACCCCCGGTTAGGAGCCCAGCACTGACCCCAAATGCATGGGGGGGTTGGCTGCAGATGGGCGATGGAAGCGCAGTGTGCGAGGGCAGCAAGTGACGTGCCCGGCTGTGGGGCACCAAGCAGGGGCTGCGGGGAGGCTGCATGGGAGCTGCCCTCCCCCTGCATTCATCCAGCCTGGGGTGAGATCACCCACACAGACCCAGCACCACCGTTGCTGTAGGTTCGGGGTGTGCTGGAGACCCCACATCGCAAACATCTCTGCGGGAGCCTCGCCCCTGCTGCCACTCGCGGCCCCGCTGCCTGCACAGCCCCAGCCCCAGCCAAAATATTTTCCACAACGCCCCCGCTCCTGGCTCCAGGATGGCACCAGGGTGCAATATTTCAAATTTTGAAATGGTTATTTAATGAATTAAATAGTTAAATAAAATTTAAAATTAATTTTTTTAAAGCTCCGGGGCTCTGTGTGCTTTCCCCACTCGGCGCTGGTGCCGCAGCCCTGCACCAGCAGCGCCCTGCGGGGACACCCGGACGCGCACAGCCGGGGAGGTGGCACTGCTGGGGACAGAGCCCCCGGCACATGCTCGCCCCCACCAACATGCCATCGATCAGATAATAAAAGGGCAAATAATAATAAAAAAAATCCTTTGCCCAACTGAGGCAGGGGAAAATTCCCGACGGCTCTGTCCGTGTGCCGGGAGCTGGGACCGGGTGCACTGCGCCCCGAGCGGCACCGCGCTGATTTCGCTCCTCCGCTCCCTGCTCTAGCGACCCTCCCCCGGCACCAGGCTCAGCCCCGCAGCCGAGTCCCGTCCTGTCCCCACGGCCAGCTAGGGATGTCACCGTCCCCCTGCATGGAGCTGGGGGCCGGCAGCGCCCCATCCCCCAGCCTCAGCGTCCATCCCACCGGCAGGACACCGGGGACGAAGGGCGGGCGGTGCCGCTGCTGCGGGGCTGGGGCTGACCTGGGGAACTGGGGCTGAGCTGAGGGGGGATACGCGCTGTGCCCTTGCCCCCGGGCTGCTCCATGGCACTGCGGGGGATGCAGCAGAGCAAAGGGGAGCGGGGTCCTAGAGTACCCTTCACTCCTGTCATCCCAGTCCCGGTGCCCCACCGGGTCCCTGCCCTTCACACGGGGAAAGCCGAGGTTGTGCCAGACCCTGCCGCAGCCCACGGCCAGGACAGGAACCACCCCGGCCGCTGGCAGAGCTGGAAATGCATCTGCTTTCCACCCAGGAGACCCGCAGGGATGGGGTCTTCCCTCTGCAACATCTGGGGTGGGGACCGAGGGTCCCCTCCTGCTGTGGGACATCGCCCCATGGCCCCGTCCAGAGGGGCTCGCGCTGACCACGGGGTGCCCCAGCCCACGATGCGCCTCTTGTCCCCCCGTGGGCTGATGCTGCTCTAATAAATAAATTGTCCCCCCCTTCTAATAAATAAATTGCTGGTGGGAAACGGGTGGCAGAGCCAGGTCCTGGCCACCTCCCTGCGCCCCATCACTGACTGTTTTTGGGGACCTCTCTGCACCACAGTCAGGGAAATGCTCCCGGTTTTGCCAGGGGACGGCGCACGCTCGTGTTCGGCTGCAGCTCCCCGCACCGGGAACCGGCCCTGGGTCCTGGTACATTTGTCCAACACCTCCCTAAAACGGGGAGCAAAGCAGCAGGGTCCCAAGCGCTGTCCCCGAGCCCCCCGGGGCTCCAACACAAGCTCCCTCTCTCCGTCCCCGCAGCTCACCTGCACCCGCGCCTCGGTGAGGTCGATCTTGAGGGCCAGCTCCTCGCGCGTGTAGATGTCGGGGTAGTGCGTCTCGGCAAAGACCCTCTCCAGCTCCTTCAGCTGCGAGCTGGTGAACGTGGTCCGGATCCGCCGCTGCTTCCGCTTCTCGTTGATGCCCGACGGGTCCGAGAAGAATTTGTACGGCACTGGGGAGGGAGAGGCGGGCGTGAGCGGGGCGGCACGGCGGGCAGGGCTGGGGGCACCGGGCTGGGCGCACCGGGAGCAGATGCACCGGGAGGGGATGAGACGGGAGGGGATGCACCGGGAGGGGATGCACCGGGCAGGCTGATCTGAGCAGGGTGTTCCAGGAGGGAACGCACCGTGCGGGGACCCGGTGGGAAGGGACCCAGCGGGAATTGTGCAGCGGGCAGGGATGCACCGCGTGGGGATGCACCGGACAGGAGGCACCGGGCAGGACGCACCACGAAGGAACCCAGCGGGAAGGGACCCAGAGGGGAGAGGGAACAGGGCATGGATGCATCGGGCGGGCTGCACCGAGCGGGACGCATCGGGCAGGACGCACCGGGCAGGACGCACCGGGCGGGAGGCACCAGGCGGGACGCACCGGGCGGGAGGCACCGGGCAGGGACCCAGCACGGGCAGGGCGGTCCCGGAGCTCGGGCGCTGCCTCCCCGCGCCCCCCGTTCCCCTTCTTTCGTTGTCGCCGTCACCGTACGGCGGGGCGCGGGGCTCCGGGCAGCCCGGGCCGGCGGGAGCG
>NW_023302899.1:0-8620 GCF_011077185.1 Oxyura jamaicensis
ATCGTTATAATAATAATTTTATATATATATATATATATATATATATGTATGTATCTCTTGTCTGATCCTTGTTGGGCTGAACCAATGAGCTTCAGCCCCAGGAATCTAATTAGAACACTCTATCCTCTTTGACTTGGTCAAACTTTTCCTGATTCAGACACAGCTGTAGGTTTGATTGACTGGAGCACCAGTCATAGGAGGACAGGCTGAGAGAACTGGGCCTGTTTGGCATAGCAAAGAGAAGACTTAGGGGAAACCTCATCAATGTGTATAAATATCTGAGGGGAGGGTGCCAAGAGGATGGAGCCAGGCTCTTTTCAGTTGTGCCCAGTGACAGGAAGAGAGGCAACAGGCACAAACTGAAGCACAGAAGGTTCTGAGCTTCAGAGAGGGCACTTTGCTGTGAGAGTGTCAGAGCACTGGAACAGGTTGCCCAGAGAGGCTATGGAATCTCCTTCTCTGGAGATATTCAAAACCTGCCTAGATGCCATCCTGCACAACGTGCTCTAGGTGATCCTGCACAGCAGGGGGGTTGGACTACATGATCTTCAGATGATCTTCCAACCTCAGTCATTCTGTAATTCTGTGATTCTGTGATAAAAGGAGTTATGTAAGCTAGTGTAGCTTTAAATTTTTTCGTCCTCTTCAAGAGCAGGACATAGAGTCAGCAGTGAGAGAAATCTCTAGCTCAGCTGCTCTAAAAGTTTGTATCACAGAAGAAACCACTTCATTATTAGATGCTGTCAGTGCACACGTCACTAAAGGACCTGGAAAGAGATGGGAAAATGAATCTTTGATTTCTAGATATAGGCAAGCAGTCAGTTTATCATCTGCCAAGTGTTAAAGCACAGATTTACCCACTATAACCAGATATGAGGGGATCTCATTGTATAACATTAGTGGAGAGAAACTTCAGCAATGACCCTTTAAGAGCTTAGGTCCATGGGCAAACAGAGACTGGTACGTATTCAGATATATATTCAAAAATCTAATGTTTACCAAGGAGGAGTGTTCTGCCTAGGTGCCTCCACAGTAAGCAAATAAAGGCAAATCCCTCCTGGAAAAAAGTTAACTGGAAGTGCTAGTTCTGAGACAGCTGGCAAAATTCATCACTTGTCATTTACTGTAGCTGGAGCCCAGGGAAAGCTGGTGAAGGAGGGTATAGATGTTGTGCTTACATGCAGTTATCTATTATGTTCTTTCAGAAAAACTGTGTTGGCTGAAAGGAAGGCTGATTTTATCCTGCCCTAATGAGCGATTCCTGCACCTTTGGGGAGAGACTGAGTTTGCTTGACTGGTAAGGCAATAGGGATCAGGCTTACAGACTGCTTTTGGTAGTCAAGGAAAGAAGTGATGTAGCGATCTGAGTAGACTGAACAGCATTTGAATGACTAGGGAAGTTACTGAAAGTTGTAAATTAGAAAGCTAGGCTGAAAGAAAACTCCCAGCTTTGCAGCTGTAGCAGGCAGGAAATAGACTTTCCCAGGAGGTATGAGTTTTCTTACTGAGATTACTTGGTTCTCTGATCTGAGATTACTTGTTTCTTTGATCACAATTTTAGAGATTATTGCAATGGTCTTTGTGGGTTTGCATTATGGAGGAGGTTTAACATCTCTTCTTTAAAGCCCTGCCCAGCTGAAGACCTTTTAATACTGCCTGGGTACCTAACTTCTTTCCTGGAGTCTAAAGTTTTGAAGGCATCAAGTCATAATCTTGATATTTATTTATTTATTTATTTATTTATTTATTTTTGCTGTCATGAAAATGGTTCTCCTGCACATCCTGCACATATGGTATATTGGTATAGTATATAACTTTATATTGTTTCAAATTTAGTTAATGCTGTCCTGAGGTACAAGTATTTTTGTTTTGAGTTGTGTGTTATGTCCTAGAAGAAATGGCAAAACATGAAATCCAAATTCACATACAAGTTTAGCATCTTTCTTTTTCTTAAATCAATTCTGTAAAACATGATAGTGTTTCTTTAAACTTGTATTCTCATCTCCAAAATATAATTTTAAGCTAGTACTTTAGTCTTCTCCTTTCTTCCACGAGAATAATGTTATTGAAAAACTACTGACTACACTAAATAGTATGTCCTGATATACTTAGTGAAAGATAAAACAAACTGGTAAGAATATAGAGCAGAAAATAAAGTACATTTCTGGGGGCTGGTTAGCTATTGACTGTGAATAAACAATGAACAGTGAATTAAAAAAGTTGATATTTATTTATTTATTTTTCTTGCCTTCTACATCTTTACAAGCAAATAGGAGTTCTGAATGCAGACATATATTTATTAAATGATAATGTTCTCTGTATGTACTTTGATCCTGGAACTGTTCTTATTAAAGAAATTAAAACAACATAAGCTTTAAAATATTTTAAAATGTATATAATACTTCTGGTACATTATAAGTAAATAACTGTGAGAGAGAATCCAATAAATAATTTACATATATATATATGTGTATATGTATATTATGTAAATACATACATTCTTCCTTTTGGGATGTTTTCATGGCCTTTAAGTATGTTCTGGTTTTTCCTGTACTGTAAGATATAGATTTTGGAGGGGAAAAAGAAGAAAAAAAATATTTAAAATTCTTATATAATCATAGGTGTCTACTAAATCTGATATATAATTAGTGTGTACCCCTAGAATTATCTCTTATCCATTTGTAGCATGTACTGCTGCTGGGACTAATGCAAACAAAGGAAGATCATTGTAGTTTAGTGTCAGAAAGTTCCCTGATAAAATGTTTTAATTCCATTCAAATCTATTTCTAGAATATTGGGTGAAAGATATTAAAACAAAAGTATGCTCCGCATAGCCCACACCATCTACATACCAAGAGACCAAGGGAAGTAAAATCTGAGATAAGAATCTGTTTGTGAAGGGAGTTGATTGATTTACATGGCAAGTTTGTGAGCAAGCTTTGTAAGAGATATTATGAAAGAGTACAGCTATATTATAAAACCTCAGCCATTCAATACAGAGCCAAAATAGTGCTATACACGTATTTACAGAGGAAATATTGCTGCACAGATGAAGAAAGAGGAAAAAACAAACAAACAAACAAACAAACAACAACAACAAAAAAAAAACTGTAAATTGAATCTTAACTAACCTGATCTCCTGATCTCCCTCTATGATGAAGCTAATTTGAACTCTTTCCATGATAACATGACTTAGGACAAGGGGATGGCTGTGGTGATGTTTACTTAGACTTTAGCAAAGCATTTGATGATAATGTTTCCCAAAGCATACTCCCAGAGAAACTAGTTGCTCATGGCTTGGATGGATGTACTGTTCATTGGGTAAAAAACTGGACGGATGGCAGGGCCCAAAGGGTCTTTGTGAATAGAGTTAAATCTTCTTGGTGACTGGTTACAAGTGGTGTTCCCCTGGGCTCAGTATTGAGGCCAGTTTTGTGTAGTATTTTTATCATTATATTTATGAGAGGATCAAGTGCATCCTCATGTTTTCAGATGACAACAAGTTAGGTGGGACTGCTGATCTGTTTGAGGGTAGGAAGGCACTACTAGGATGGAGGAAAATTTTACAGACTTGCCTGACACCATTAATTAAGGGTATGATACTCTGCCTCTACTGGTCTTCATTTATTTTTGTGCTAAAAGCTATCATTGATGAGTGGAATTCAAAGATTTTACCCTTTTCAGTTTTAGTCTGATGCAGTGTAACGAATCCAATGTCTTAATATAGTGAAACACAATTCCTAGTGAAGGTAGGATGAAGGTTGTTTCAAGGAACTAGTATCTTGAAGCAAATGTCTGGGAGAATGAGATTTTTTTCTTTAATTACACTGCTAATTATTTGCATCAGTAGTCACAAGAATTCCTCATTCTGTGCAGAATGTGAAGCAGCAGCTCAGTTCTCTGAGGCAAGTAGAATTCCTCAGGAGAACTTGGCTGAGAAATTATTACATAAAGCACTCTCAGGCTGGCTGGTTGTTTTTGTTCTATTTAGTTAAATCCCAAGTGACTCAGGATATTGTTACTGTTGCCTGAAATTCTAAGTTCCATTATATTGACCATTGATTTTTTAAAAGAACTTTTCGGTATGACTCTTGTTACTAAAGCTTTTTTCTTCAATTAAAAAAAAAAAAAAAAAAAAAAAAAAAAGATTTTCCTTACTGGGCAGGACTCCTCCAGGCCTGCGTACCCATACTTTTAGCCAGCCCCGTATCATCTGTGTTTATCCATGCTATTTCCATACATTTTTGCTTTGTAAAGGGTTTCTGATTGTTTTGTTCATCACTACTATTGTTAGATTCAGTTGCACAATGGTGGCAGAAGATAATGTGGCTCATTTTGCTTGAGTCTATAAAAAGATATACGTCTATTAACCAGCATATATGCATATATGTATGTTACAAATATGAAAATTCAATTTCAAAGCCTAGACATGCAAAGAGGGGGATGGGGAATGTTATTTTTATTTTTATTTTTATTTTTTGCTAAAGCTCCAGAACCAATGACCTGAGTTCATTCCACCTTCTGTTAGGTACTTCACTGATACAATTAAATTAGAAGTCTAGCTGCTAAAAGATTCTCTTGCAGAGTGTTATAGACATCTTGACAGAATAATTCATATCTTGCACAAGCTGACTCATTTTTTGGAAATTAATATATATTTGCAGTAATGATAGACGGAACCTAAGGTGAATAGGCTCCCAACTTGGGCAGTCCAGGTAAATACACCAAAATTAAATAGGTGAAGCTAGGTCTAGCTAATTCATCTCTAGTAGTCCAAGGAAATCTGTTGCAATTGAACCGTAAGTGCCTCATACTTGTACTATAATACCTGTAGTAATTTAGACCTTTCTTTATTTTTCAGTTCAGGAAGGGCTTTAACACAGCTTAAACAAAAACGCGCAGCAGACATTGCCTGTTTGGGGAACATTTATTAGAAAATTTCTGACTCTTTCAGTGATCAAAAACTTCCTTTTCTTTTTTTTTTTTAACTGAATAAGTAAAAGCACATTGCTTTAGTAGTGAAAGTTCTATTATTGCCTCAAGCATACAGACAGTCAATCAAACATCACTGAGCTGTCAAAGTGACAAAGTGAAAGAAGAAGCTAACAAGGGGACAATATCAGGGGACTGAATTCTTTGCCAGTTGGAACCATAGAGCTGAGAGAAAAGTTTAAATACTTGAAAAACAATAAAACAGGAATGGATTCTTGATGAGAAAGTTATATATATATATATATATATATACATATATATATATATATATAAAAGGAGAAGACAAAAGGATAAAAATCATAGGAAAGGGAACCTCTCTAAAAAAATGTTCTGCAGTGCACTTGTTTAACTATCTTTTGCTAATGTCAGTGTTGTAACTGCTAAACTCTAATATCACAGCATTTCTTGTTCAATTTTCAGAGAAAGAGCAATTGACCACTAAAAATGTCAAGGAGATTCAAGGCCAGTTTTAAATTTTGAAATCATGTTGTGACCTTTGGATTCAAGATCCTAAGTATGAGCAATGTGTCTAATGTTATATATTGTATAGGAACCAAAATACACAGATATGCTGTTCAAGTTTTTCTACCAATTCAGTTGTAACTTGAACTACACTTACAACTGATTTGTGAAAGAAAGTATTATCATGTTAGTTCAGATTGAACACTCAAAGAGGTGGGAATATACACAGAATTTTGGCAAGGACCTCTTGTTATTTTACTTTAATTATATTATTATTTTTTTTAATAAAATCATTTTTGGAGTATTGAAAGAAATTCCAAACCACCTTTTGCTTATGCTTGCCTGTAATATGCTGTAAGACAAGAGAAGTTTTCATACCAAACTATAAAATTTTCAGCACAAAACTCACAAAGTAGTCACTGTGAAGCACACTTTAAAAGGTAATTTCAAAACTTTGAAGTTTTCCACAAGCAGATTTTGTATAATGTTCCTGTGAAAGAAGAAAAATGAGCAAATACATACTTCTACTCCTTACTCTGTTACTCTAAAAGACGGGAAAAATCAAAATCAAAATAAATAATAATAATAATAATAATAAATTAAAAGAACAAACAAAAAAATCAAATTAATCATAAAGTAAAATCATAGAATCATTTTCATTGGAAAATACACTTCAGATCATAAAGTTGAACCATCAGCCTGACCTACCAAGTTCACCACTAAACCATGTCTCTTAGTGCCATGTCTACACATCTTAAATTCCTCCAGGGATGGTGACACCACCACTTCCCTGGACAGCCTGTTCCAATACCTAATCACCCTTTCTGTCAATAAATTCTTCCTCATATCTAATTTGAACCTACCCTGGTGCATTTAGAGGATGTTTCCTTGTGTCCTATCACTTGTCACCTGAGAAAAGATACTGACACCTCCTTTAGTGCAACCTCCTTTCAAGTAGTAGTAGAGACTGATGAAGTCTCCCCTCAGCCTCCTCTTCTCCAAACCACACAACCCCAGTTCCCTCAGTCACTCCTTATAAGTCTTGTTTCCTAGTTCCTTTGCCAGCTTTGTTGCTCTTCTCTACACACACCTGGACAACTCCAATATCCTTCTTGTAGTGAGGGGCCTAAAACTGAACACACTATTTGAGGTGCAGTTCCACCAGTGACAAATACAAAGGGGCAATCACTTTCGTAGTCTTGCTTGCCACACAATTTCCAATGCAGGCTTGGATGGCAGTGGCTCTCTTTGCAACCTGAACACATTGCTGGCTCATGTTCAGCTGGCTTTCAAGGATCACCTTCACGTCTGTTCATAGTATCATAGAATGCCTTGGGCTGGAAGATCAAAGATCATCTAGTTCCAGCCCCACTGCCATTGGCAGTGAGACCACCCACTAGATCAAGTTGCCCAGGGCCCCATCCAAGTCTTGAGCGCTTCCAGGGATAAGACATTCGTAACTTCTCTGGGAAACCTGTTCCAGTGTCTCACTACCCACTGAGTGAAGAATTTCCTCCTAACATCTAATCTAAATCTCTTTTTGTTTAAAACCATTCCCCTTTATCACTATCTGCCCATCTTTTTTATAAGTCCCTTTTAAGTATTGAAAGGCTGCAAGAAGATCTCCGTGCAGCCTTTTCTTCTCGAGGCTGAACATCCTCAGCTCTCTCAGCCTTGCTTCATAGGAGAGCTGCCCCAGCCTTCTGATCATCTTCATGGCCCTCCTTTGGACCTACTCTAACAGATCAACATCCTTTATGTGGTGAGGGCCCTAGACCTGGATGCAGTACTCTGAGTGGGTCCTCACAAGGGCAGAGAAGAGGGAGACAATCTCCTCCCTCAACCTGCTGGCCATGTCCCTGTTGATGCAGCCCAGGATACAGTTGGCCTTCTGCACTGCAGTTTGCACAGCAGTTCACGCAGGCAGGGTGAGCAGGAAGGGTAGAGCGATCCCCCGCCCCTAAGAACAACTAATCTGATGGCTTTCTACCACTAGCTAGGCCGCTATGATCCTTGCTAGGCAGAGAGCTCGTGCTAGAAAGTCTGTAGCAAATCAGACAGAGTGCCCGCTCAAAAATGCGGCAGTTCAGGTCTCTGGATGCAGGGAGTGCCAGAGCCTGCTGCTGCCATCTGAGGGAGGCAGAGATACTGTGTGCATAAGGTGCGAGCAGGTGGATGACCTGGTACACCTGGTTGCAGAACTCAGCGAGGAGGTGGAGAGGTTGAGGGCCATTAGGGAGAGCAAGCGGGAGATAGACTGGTGGAGCAACTCCCTGCAAGGCCTGAAGGAGAGGCACCGGACTGAGACTCCCCTAATGGGGGTGGATCCCCTGCCGCTATCAGGCAGAGGGAGGGGACCCAGGAGTGGAGGAGGAATGGAGAGAGGTTCCTGTTCGATGTTGCAGGAAACGCTCCCCCCCCCTACCTGCCCCACCTTCCCAGGTGCCCTTATGCAACATGTTTGAGGCCCTGGAGCTTGAGAGACCGGTGGATGAGGATGTGGTAGAAAGTTTACGCAGGAAGTCTAGGGTGAGGACGTCTGCTCCACGCCTCAAGACTGCTTCCACCAAGAAGGAAAGAAGGGTGATCGTTGTGGGAGACTCCCTTCTCAAGGGAACAGAGGGCCCTATCTGTCGGCCTGACCCTACCCGTAGATAAGTCTGCTGCCTCCCTGGGGCCAGGGTCAGGGACATTGCCAGAAAGCTTCCCAACCTGGTTCGCCCCTCTGATTACTACCCGCTACTGATAGTCCAGGCTGGCAGTGATACCATTGATGAGAGAAGCCTGAAAGCTATCAAACGGGACTTCAGGGGGCTGGGACGGTTAGTGGACGGATCAGGAGTACAGTTGGTGTTTTCATCCATCCCTACAGTGGCAGGGAATGGTTCAGAGAGGACATGGAAAGCCCACCTGATAAACACGTGGCTCAGAGCCTGGTGCCAACACCGGAATTTTGGGTTCTTTGACCACAGGGCGCTTTACTCGGCACCCGGCCTGATGGCCACAGATGGGTCCCAACTGTCCACAAGGGGAAATGGATCCTAGCCCAGGAGCTGGCAGGGCTCATTGAGAGGGCTTTAAACTAGGTAAGAAGGGGGGCAGGGATGAAACAAAGCCTGTCGGAGGTGTGCCAGGGGGAACAGTGGCAAGGCTGGGGGAGAAGGCT
>NW_023302900.1:0-13157 GCF_011077185.1 Oxyura jamaicensis
AGAAAAGAAAAGAAAAGAAAAGAAAAGAAAAGAAAAGAAAAGAAAAGAAAAGAAAAGAAAAGAAAAGAAAAGAAAAGAAAAGAAAAGAAAAGAAAAGAAAAGAAAAGAAATGTGTTGAAAGTGAATGACATGAAGAGTATTGATAAGTTATCACTATATATGCTCTTTCTCTTAAGAACAAAAACTATCAATTGTGTCTTAACAGCAGTAATGACTATGGCGATACTGGATGAGGAAAGATAACAGCTTGAGGAAAGAGAACAGAGCAATTTCACAATTCTAACTAAGTCACACTGTTTTTCACATTTTGACTTGTTATTACAGGTTTAACATTAGTATTATTGATATTACAAACAGTAAATATACAATAGCATTTAAATCATATATTTTCCATATGTAGTGTTAACAAGCCAATTCAACAAACAAAAAGCAAGCAAGCAAACAAACAGAAAAACAAACAAACAAAAAACATAAAACCTTTTATTTCAATGAAAAATAATTTAAGTGAAATACACATACTGAACAGGCTACAAAAGATCATGGGAAAGCTAAAATGTGCATGAATGTGTATTAAATCCAGGAATGCAAAATTCATATATTCCTATCATTCCTATCATTGCGCCATGAATTGTTTTCTAAATAGACTAACTTGTTAACTCTTATGACTGGCACAGATAATGGATGTACTGTCACTGGCAATATTTTTGGCATCTTAATTTCAAATACAAATCACATTAAAAAAACAACGGGGGGGGGGGGGGCCCAGAACAAGAGAATGAAAGAGAAGTGACCCCAATGGTTTTCAATAGAAAAACTGTATCCTTTCTTCCTATAACATACCATTAACTGAGGTATAAATAATTCTGAAGAATCTATCAAGAAGGGATATTGTAGTTCTCAAACCAAATTAAAATTTGGGCTTATTAGTATGCATTTCCCAAGAGTTAAAATCATTACCGCTTTTAATTGCTTAACAATTATTTCTGTCACATCAATTTAATGGTTAAACCAATTATTTATATTAGAAAATGTAGTTCTGCACCAGACAGTAATTTAAAAGCACAAGTGGCTTTTCAGTCTTGTTTACCCTATACATTATTAATATTGGAATGGCTAGGTCTAAAGATTTTGGGGGAAATTAGAAATCAGTCAGGTGATAAGAAGTTTTAGAGGATGAATCTGCATGCTGAAAACTGTGGCTTACAGAATCCTATTTTTGAACTGAGTGCCAAGTCAGGTAGAGTTGATAGTTATTACAAGTATTTAATTTTCTTTTGCATTCTAGCAATATGAGCCACCTGCTCCTAGTATGTCTTTATCCACAAGATGGCACCTCTGTTTGCATGGTCACTAGCTTTTGCAATATTCAACTTGAAAGTTATAACAGTTTAATTTTTCATTTTATAGCAGATACACTTTTCTACCTCATGAAGAAATAAAAAGCAAGTAATTCCAATTGATCTGAAAGCATTAATCTCCTACAATGTTAAGGTAAAATTTGCCAAATTTTGCTGATGTTTTACAGAGCAAATGAAGAATTTTTAACAACACAAAAACTATTTTTAGAGTTTCAAATGAAATCTCCTTTCACATGTATATGTTTTCAACTACTATAATCTCTAGGCCTTTCAACCCAGCACAGCACAGTCTTTATAAAATTTAATTTTAAGAATACAAAATGTTCTACTGATAGTATAGGTAATATTTATATGCCTAAATGTAAACACTTAGGTTTCTTCTAGATATAATTATATTTTTTGTTTAACACCTAAACTAATCAAGAATATTCATTTATATTATTAAAAATATTCATTTAGGTTATTAAAATCTAAAATATGTTTTTATTTCTAATGTAAAAGACATTGAGAAGATTACATGTAGGGATTAATCCCATGTACTGATGAACTAATGTTTGTTTGTGCCTTGTAAAATTAATAAAACACAAAGAAACCCAAGCAACAGGCTCTAGCTCTTGTCAGGGAGATTTTCAAAAATTTTTCAGTTATTCTCAGTTTAAGTGGTTAAAAAGATTCTCAGATTTCAGGCAAAGGTATATAAAATGTGAAAACCTTTTCTTTGACAATGAAACCCAGTAAAGTAAAATGAAATTTTGATGCAAGAATTCATAATTTATCATGGATTTTATTATTATTATTATTATTATTTTCTGTGGGGTGGCTATTTAAAGGAAATCTGTCTCTGTGCAGTCTTTGATGCCACTTCTGGAGTGCAATTTTTGATCCCTCAGAGAAGGGTATGCAACTCTGAATTGCTATTTTTATTTACCATTGTCCAAGACCCTTCACACACACCATAATAAATCAGTAGACAGGAGTTGTACACTATAACAAATACAAGATAGATTGACGAGACTTAACTTAAAGAGAGAGAGAGAGAGGGAGAGAAAGCGCTTCTTAAATAGTGTGGCAGGAGTCCATATGTGAGTGGTTGCCTGGACCAGCTAATGGACAGTAACCTCTTAATGTGTCAGCAAGGCAGTTATTCATGGCTTAGGGGCCCATACCTGCTCTCGCAGCATTTTACATAATGAAAAGCACAATCCTGGGATGTGAAATGCCTGAGAATTAGAGAATGATTGGTATCCTAGGTCATATCAGTATTGGCTAAATTGAGACGTGTAGCAGAAGAGAAGCAGAAACAAAGGGTCTAAAAAGAAAGGAGATGTGATAGAAGGATAAAGGTAATCTGATGTAGTTTAGACTTCTGTGAAGATAGAGAAAGCCGTCCACTACATGACATGGGCATGAACTCAAGTAGGTTATCTCAGAGTAGATGATTCACTACAGATTACAATCTCACAGTGATTTGCTTATGTAGCCACACTGCAAGAGCATAACACCGGTCTTGTTGTAAAAATTTTATAACAGAAGTGCTCGCTTTTCATCAGAGAATGTTAAAATACATAAATTTCATGAAAGTACTTTTCCATTCCATAAAATAACTGTGAAAAAATGTACTGGGGGAAAACCGTTTCACGTTTTCTGGGAAAATGCAGGGGTGGGCACAATTCTAGTTCAGGCTTTCCTACAATAAATCTACTGTTGCATTCTGGTCTACCATATGGGGGTGTATTTTAACACTTTTTTTTTTTTCTTTTAAATAAGCATTTTTTTTTTTTTTATTGATTAAAATGCCATGAGACTGGACTGAGAATTTGCAATATTCTAATAAAAAAAAAAAAAAAAAAAGAAGAAAAAAAAAAAAGATTAACTTTTTGCAACACTAAAGATAAGAAGTTTAAGTTCAAGATGAACTTTTCAAAAAAAATATACATATATAAAAAATAAAAAAATCCCTGTAGTTTAGGAGGCTAATTCCCTTTTTGCACGTGTGATGTCAGCTCTAAATTATGCATGTATGAGACAGGTTTTTACTGCCTAAATTCAGAGATTCCTAAGATAGCTGTGGAGTCTTACAGGAAAGTGTGAAACCATGCAGATTGGGTCCCAGACCTACCAAAAAGAGAAAGTGGAGTGCCTGTCCTATATACATGGTTAAAAGCAATACCACATGTCAATTGAGATAAGGAAATGTCTTCTACTTCTCTAATGATAATGTTACTGAAGTACTTCAGCCAAAACCTCTGCTCACAAGCATCTCCACTTTGAAAAACTACAACTTTTCCATAACTGAAACCTCCAGAGCATCTTATGGGTTCTAATTCTGGAGCTAGATGGTTTTCAGACCATCATGTGGTGCACAAAAGCTTTGGAGAACTTTCATTACTGGATCCCATAGGAAAAAAGTGGAAGGCAAAAACAATAAGAATTAAAATATACAAATTTTCTGACTAAAACAAGGAGTAAATGGTATTTTTGTATATCTGCAAATCAACCCTTTAGCACCTAGCTTCCATAATTGCTTTAGAAATTATTTGTTAGTCAATGGTATTTTGATTTTAAAATGACTTCTTTACTGACTCAGTAAAACAATGACTAAACAAATGACTTTATTGACTTTAAAGTTTAAAAGTTAAAATGTCATTCAGTGTCTAGAAGCATAAGAGAAGTTTCATAATCACTTCACACACAGGAGATAGAATTTATTCTACTTAAAAAAAAAAAAATATATAATAAAAAAAATCCTTCTGAGTTTTTTGTTTAATTTTCTATTTCGAAAACACAGTCTATACATGTTTTAGTCCAAGTAGAAAGAGCAAAAATACTGATGGAAGCTGTGACTACCGTGCTATTTTTTTTGGCCAAAATAAGGATCAAAGGGGTAAAATGAGTGAGAACATCTGGAGATGAGTTTTTCAATATTAAATGCTCATTTGAGCACCTTGATCTGTAAGACAGTTGACCATACTGGAGCATTATTTTTAGACATTCTTTCAGTAAAAAGAGCTCTGTTAATTTTACAACTCAGTTGAAAAAGAGGAATTTTTGGAAGTCCGTGTTTGAAATGTTGACCTTTGAGAACACTTTGCATGATTACAAGATATGATACAAGCATCCTTCTTTTTAACTTAAGTTTTCCACTATTGTATGTGTCAGATGAAAATTTAGAGGGGATGCTAAAAGTATGCAATATCAGTGCCAATTTGTGAGGGAGATGCATTATATGATAAACGTATCACGTGATATATTAGTGGCCAAACAGCTGTGCAACTCTTCTTCATTCACACAGGTATCAAACTTATTCCCAAATGTCATATACTCCTATATTCATATTACTAAACTTATATGACTGTGGTGGTTTTACCCATCTAGACAACCCAGCTCCACCACAACCACTCTCTTATCTCCCCCTCCTCAAAGGGAAAGGGGGAGAAAATACAATGAAAAATGCGCAAGGGTTGAGATAAGAACAGGGAGATCTCTAAAAAAATTATTGTCAGAGGCAAAACAGACTAATGGGGAGATTAATGTAATTTATTACTTATTACTAACAAGCTAGAGCAGTGAGAAACTCAAAACAAGACAAAAACACCATCGTCCCATCCCCCATTTTCTGAGAGGCACAGGGGAATGGGGAACAGGGGCTGCACTAAGTCTGTAACACTTTTTCTCCGCCACTCTTCCATAGTCACTCTGTGCCCCTGCTCCAGCATGGCATCCCTCTGATGGGATGCCGTCCTTCCTGAACTGATCCTATGTGGGTCTTCCACAGGCAGCAGCTCTTCAAGAAAGCCTCCAGTAAGGTCTGTATTATGGGAGCCATTCATCAGGAGCAAACTGCTCCAACACAGGTCCCCCGTAGCTGGCAGCTCCCCCCAGATTCCCTGTTCCTGTGTGGGCTCCTCTCCATGAGCTGCAGCTCCGGCCTGGGGCCTGCTCTTGCAGGGGCTCTCCATGGCGCACAGCCTCCTCCAGGCCACATCCACGTGCTCCACTGGGGGGTACTCCACAGGCTGCAGTATGGAGATCTGCTCCATGTGGGACCCATGGGCTGCAGGGGACAGCCTGCTCCACCAGGGGCCGCTCCACAGACTACAGGGGAACTTCTGCTCCAGCATCTGGAGCACCTCCTACCCTCCTTCTGCACTGACGTCGGTGTCTGAAGGGCTGTCCCAGCTGCTGTTGTGCAGAAGATTTTTGTTTGTTTGTTTGTTTGTTTATAAATCTGCTCTCTCAGAGATGCAGACATCTCTTATTGTTCATTGGGTCTGGACAGCAGCAGGTCCTTTTGGATCTGGCTGAAACTGGTTGAAAAATCTAAGCTGTTTGAAGATGGCTGAGAAATCTAACATGGAACAACAGCTGGGCTGTGGTCACAGAGGCAACCCCTGCAGTTCCCAGCCACCAAAACCTTGCCACATAAACCCAATACAATGGCATGATACATCTATTATGTTATAAAATACTGTTAGGGAGAAGTTATAAATAAAATAACAAAAAATATTATCGGTGCAATTTAATATTTTTTAATCAAATTAATTCCAGAGGACTAAATTCTCAGCTATCACAGGTAATATTTTGAATGTTACAACACTGAGATACAATTTGTTTGTACTTTTAAAGAGTTCACTTCTTTAGAATTGATATACAGTAAAGCCCATATGCACTGTCATAGACTGAAAACTATATAGAAGACTATATACAACACTATATCCAATAACACTATTACTTTATTAAGTATAGCTTATTAAAATGATAACATCTTTGTTTTTTAGAATGGTTGCAGTAATTAAAGTTGGTTGAACCATTCTCCACAAGATAAAGGGTCAGCTGAATTTTGTGGTGTATTTTCAATTAGCCTAGTAGATTAAATCTGTCTTGGCTTAAATTTGTCTGGATGATTTAAAAAGGTAATGCTATGCTATATACAGGATTCAGTTTTAAATTAACACTCACAAATTTCAGTGTGTATGTGTGAGCTAGGATCTTATCTCCCTTTACAATCAAGGCAGAGTTAATCAATGCAATCACTAGAGCCTAGAAATAAGTTCAATTTAGGTATCTATGGAGAGATACTGTTGTCTAAATAGAGTTGTTTAATATTATTTGAGATCACAAGGGTATCTGAAACATCTACATTGTCAATGTAACTTATCCTTTCTGAGAAGTGCCTGGTAGAAACAGTAGTTACAGGAGATCTGCACCCTTCTTGTCTGAAGTCTGCAGGCCAGGCAAGTTACCCAAAGCATCACAGATAGTCCTTCATTTCTTTAAGGATCAACCCAGATGGAAAAACTCAGCTACTTAAATATAGGTGCCTATATTTGATGTTTACTATTTCATCCATTTCACCCAGGTCCAGAGGTCTCCACTGATCACACAACTTATCTACCATCCTGTACCCTAGACCATCATCTTGAAATGGCAATGAATCTTTTTGCAATTAGTTTAAATCTTTGTTTCCTGAGGTTTAATAGCACCTTTTCTATGTTATTCAGGATTACTAGTTTCTTAGATGTTTTTTGTTGAAATAAGTACTTAACTTCTTCAGTCCATCCTTGCAGAAATCTGTAGAAATATTATTCCTTTCACAACATAAAACTCAATATATGTATCCCACTCATCCATTCCAGTCATGGCATAAAACATAGAATCGTAGAATGATTCACATTGGGAAAGACCTCTGAGATCATCTAGTCCAACCTTAAACCTAGTACTGACAAGTCCACCACTAAACCATGCTACTAAATTCCATATCTACTCATTTCTTGAAAACCTCCAGGGATGGTGACTGAATCACTTCCCTGGGCAGCCTATTCCAACACAACACAACCCTTTTAGTAAAGAAATTTCTCCTAATATCAGGCCTAAAGCTCACCTGTCACGACTTGGGGCCATTGCCCCTTGTTATTTGGTGCCTGGGAGAAGAGCCCAATCCCCTCCTCACTACAAACTCCTTTAAGGTAATTTTAAAGTACAGTAAGGTATTCCCTGAGCCTTCTTTTCTCCAAGCTAAACCCCTTATCCCTCAGCTTCTCTCCATAAAACTTGTTCTCTAGACCCTTCAGCAGCTTTGTTGCTCATCTCTGGAAACACTCTAGCACCTCAATGTCCTTGTAGTGAGGGGCCCAAACTGAACACAGTATTCGAGGTGCAGCCTCACCATAGATGAGTGTAGAGGAACAAAGCTCCACTGGCACTGAGGTCATACTGACAGGCCTGTAGTTTCCCAGATCCTCCTTCCAGTCCTTCTTGTAGATGAGCACTACATTAGCTAGCTGCCAGTTGACTGGGACCTTCTGTCATATTTAGGACTGCTGATAAATAATTGAAAGAGACTTGGCGAGGACTTCCACGAGCTCCCTCAGTATCCTCAGATGGATCACATCTGGCCCCATAGACTTGCATACTTCTAAGTGGAGTAGCAGGTTGCTAACCATTTCCTTGTGGATTATGAGGGCTTCATGTTGCTCCCCATCCCTATCCACAAATGCAGTGGGTAAAGTACCTGGGATCAAGCAGTCTTGCTGTTAAAAACTGAGGTAAAGAAAGCATTAAGTAACTCAGCCTTTTCCTCATCTCTCCACATCCAATGTTTCTCTCCACATGCAGTAAAGGATGGAGATTCTCGGAGATTCTCCTTTGTCCTCCTTTTCTCGTTTATGTATTTATAAAAACATATATATATATATATATATTTAACAGCAACAGCCAGATTAAGCTCAAACTGGGCTTTGGCCCAATGCAATTATGTGATGAACCTTGACTAAGTAAGTAAGCCTAAAACTTTCTAGGGACAACAGCTTTTTTTTTTTTTTTTTCTTGTTCTGAAAATAATAAATTTAAATATGGACCACCTATATTACACTGTCAGGAAAACAGTCCAGGGAGCCCAGCTCTTACAGACAATGGGACTGTAAACTCTAGTACTAGGAAGTACACTGCAGCATTGTTTTTTCAAATTTCTTGAAAATGCATATTGTTTGTTAACTCAACAGAATAAAATATTTCATTTGGAAGACTGGCAGAGGGAATGAAAGAGATGAACATCAACATGCTTTTTTATACTGTCTGGATCTATTACTTTATGTGCTAGTATCCTATATGACATCTAACTTAAAAGTCCTTTTAAAAAAGTCCTGTGTAAAGATTATGTATTATTTCTTTCCATTTGTGACACATCCTTGAAGACTAAACTGTAAACTAAATAATCCCAGTCATTGTAATTCAAGAAAATATCAGTGTGAATTGTGTATAGATCTTCAACATGAAGCACAGAAAGAATGCTAATCAATAAAAACATTTATTATCTCTATATTACCTAAGATACACCAAGGAAGATTAAAAGAAAACAAAAACAAAACAAAACAAAACAACAACAACAAAAGTGTATATGGTTATTTTCATTGGCAGAATTGTGAGAGTACATGGGTTTTCTGAGGTGGGACTCCTACATAATGTGTTTACTTTTCAACTGTGACAGTTTGAGATTGTGATAAATCTCTTTTTAGATTTTGTGAAACAAATTCATATATGTATCTATATATATATTGTTGAAGGAGATATTGGGACATCTAGACTAGAATGTTTGTTGGTTCGTTTTGTATGCAATTAAAAATCAATACTTTCAGAAGAATAATCTGTGACAAATTTCTACACGATAGAATAGGAGTTGCATCCTATGCTAGACCTTTGCCAGGGGTACTTCTCCCACATTACTCATTTCATATCATTCATATCACATTACTTAAGTCAGATTTTTTGTATCTTAGTACCTATTAGCAAAATATCACAGTCCAGTTATAAATTTTTAATACTTCATTTGTGTCTATGGAATTCCATAATCTACTAATTTAATCTTATTTCTTTTGTGTTCCTCTTACTTGTAAGTAATTTTGTGAAATAATTTATTTTGCTTGTTTGTCAAAAACATTTCTTTCTTAGACACACAAAATATATGTACATAGTCCCTTATTGTTGTAATGTGTTTTCTGCTCTTCAGGAAAATATCATATTTGGTTAGTTATACCACAGTGACTATACACTTCATTCCTACTTTATCAGCACAATTGAGAAGAAGCTTGAAATAATCTGGGAATAGATTACTGTATTCTTATAGACTGCTGACTTCACATGCAAATGTACTTCCAGACCATATTTTATAGTCCTTTTTACACTGTAGTGCTAAAATAAGACATAAACTACTTGCATTTTCCTCTTTACTTTGCTTTAACCTGAATAAATTCCCAAATGGATTTTAAAGTCTGCCTTATAACCTTACTTTGGCTTCTTTTAATAATAATTAGTTACATTGTTTTATTTTCTGCCTTAATTTAAATTGCAAAATTAAATAAATATTACATATTCTCAATTTCCTTATTGAAATTAATTAACCGCATATTCCATTTCATCTGCTTTGGATTAAATTAATAAAGTTTGAATCCCGTTTTATCTTTTCTAAAATTAATAATCTGTATGACCTTTGTTAACTTTCTTTAACTTAAAACAGTAATCATCACATTTCTTTGTCCTGAACTGGTAAACCCAGGAGAAGTGAAGATCTAAAACAATAAACTGCTAAGAAAAACATTATTTAAAACAAGTTATTTGCTTCCTTGTGCATTAGGAAATAGTTTTTTCCTCCTCAGTGTCTCTTTCCCATCCCATATTTCTTTGTGACTTTTAATCATTTAATATTTTTATTTATTTATTTATTTATTTATTTCCCCACTAAGATGCACCCTGAGCCTCCCAGATAGAGGCTTTCCTCTGACATGGTCTCTTTGCACAATCAAATTTTCAGTGTAGCTGTAATTCATCCCTGTGGCAATAGGTAAGAAAAAAGTCTATGAAACATCTAAGTCCAACTGAAGTCTTTAAATAGACTTTATATTATCACCATGCATACAGATGAGTTTTATCATTATAGTTTCCACAGTTTACTTGTATGCTGTTGTCAGATAGAAGTACAACAGAAGTCTCCTGGGAATGAATGAATAAATAAATAATCAGTCTGACTTGTATATACTTACAAAGATGACATAAATTATTTCTCTAAAAATAAAATAAAAATAAATATCTTCACTATATGTGCATTATCCTTGTATGCAAGATTGATTTTTTTTTAATTATTGGTTTTACGTATTCATTTAGCATAGAATTATTAACACAAATGAACTGTATTTATAATAAATAATAATAACATTATATAAAAATATAAAAATAATAATAAGTCATTTCAGGATACACTGAAAACTGCTGGTACATTCTAAGTCTCTACTCAGTAAGATGGTGGAAATGTTTGTGTACTTCAAATTTCAGTCCCTCTAAGATGCTGTTTGGATCCTTTGGTGAAGCTCTAACCCTAAGGTCTCTTTGCCAATCATTTGTCAGTTGTCACGTGACTCCTGTTTGTAAGATATCCTCAGATTGTAAGAAACGTCATTGCTGGCTTGATAGAAATCTAAACTGTGATTTTAAAATGCATTTTTGAAATCACATTTTTTCCTAAAATCACTCTTAGACTATATTTCCTAGATGACTCCTGACTAGAGTAGGACAGTAAATTATACAAGATGAACTGGGATATTGGGAAATAGAAGTGAGAAAAAAGCCCTAGCAGATGAAGGGCCTAATCCTAAGTATACTGAAATTAATGGAAAAATTTCCAATTATTTTACCGAGCTGAGCCTCAAGGTGATAAGGAACACATAATCAGTATCAAATTGTCAGATATTATCTTCAAGTTACCTAAGGCCAGATCTCCAACAGATTTAAACCGGTGCAGCTCTATTTCTTTAAATTCAGTTGTATCTTAGCACATTAGATGAGACTATCAAAAAAAGCGTTCACTGCTTACCAAAACATCTCTTACAATTGATATGTCCCTGTAGATTAATTTGAGGTCATTTAGAAGAAATATAAAAGATGGATACAATGTTTTAGACTTTGTGATCATTAGAAATATTTTAATGAAATTGCTTTGTTCATTGTTTCTTTTTTTTATTATTATTATTTATAAAGTAGTTTAAACAGGGAGGTATATATCTGCCTTTAATTACAACACCTATCGAGTCTGAATAATTTAACCACAGAGCATTTTGCCTGCAATGTGTTATAATGGGTCACTGATACTGCCTATGATTCCTTTTCTCTCAAACAGCTCTTTCAACACCCTCACTCTCACTCTTTTTTTCTGCATGTATTATTCAACACCTTGAAGCACGAGATAGAGACACTCATAATGTACTAATGATTATGCTTCAAAAGCTTAAAAAGTAAGGATTCCCACATGCTATTTTCCTCCTTTGTGTTATGAAGCAATACTTTGGACTTGAAACTGCCCATGGTTCAATATCCAAAGAAATCTTCATCAAGATTATATATGTTCAAGTATGATATTCTCTGGGAATACTGATTCTCCATGACTTATTATTATTATTATTATTATCTCAGAATCACAGAATCACAGAATAGTCTAGGTTGGAAGAGACCTCCAAGATCACCGAGTCCAACCTCTGACCTAATGCTAACAAGTCCTCCACTAAACCATTTCACTAAGCTCTACTTCTAAATGGTTTTTAAAGAGCAGTTGATCAATGGACTCAACCACTTCCCTGGGCATCCTATTCCGGTGACTAACAACCCTTTCAGTAAAGAAGTTCCTCCTAATATACAATCTAAACCTCCCCTGGTGCAACTTTAGCCCATTCCCCCTCGTCCTGTCACCAGGCACATGGGAGAATAGACCAACCCCCATCTTGCTACAGCCTCCTTTAAGGTACCTGTAAAGTGCAATAAGGTCTCCCCTGAGCCTCCTCTTCTCCAGGCTAAATGGTCCCAGCTCCCTCAGCCGCTCCTCATAAGACTTGTTCTCCAGACCCCTCACCAGCTTTGTTACCCTTCTCTGGACTCGCTCAAGCACCTCCATGTCCTTCTTGCAGTGAGGGGCCCAAAACTGAACACAGTACTCAAGGTGCGGCCTCACCAGAGCCGAGTACAGGGGGACAATCACTTCCCTGGACCTGCTGGCCGCACTGTTTCTTATACAAGGCAGGGTGCTGTTGGCCTTCTTGGCCACTTGAGCACACTGCTGGCTCATATTCAGCCAACTATCAACCACTACCCCCAGGTCCTTCTCTGCCAGGCAGCTTTCTAACCACACATCTCCCAGCCTGCAGCTCTGCTTGGGGTTGTTGTGCCCCACGTGCAGGACCCGGCACTTGGCCTTGTTGAACTTCATGCAGTTGGCCTTGGCCCATCAGTCCAGCCTATCCAGATCTTCCTGCAGAGCCTTCCTACCCTCAAGCAGATCAACACACGCACCTAACTTGGTGTCGTCTGCAAACTTACTGAGGGTGCACTCGATCCCCTCATCCAGATCATCGATAAAGATATTAAAGAGGACTGGTGCCAGTACTGAGCCCTGGGGGACTCCACTAGTGACCAGCCTCCAACTGGATTGGACTTCATTCACCACAACTCTTTGGGCCCAGCCATCCAGCCAGCTCTTAACCCAACGAAGCGTACGCCAGTCCAAGCCATGAGCAGCCATTTTCCCAAGAAGAATGCTGTGGGGAACGGTGTCAAATGCCTTACTGAAGTCAAGGTAGACCACATCCACAGCCTTTTCGCTCATCCACTAAGCGTGTCACCTTGTCATAGAAGGAGATCAGGTTCATCAAGCAGGACATGCCCTTCATAAACCCATGCTGACTGGGCCTGATCGCCTGCTTGCCCTGTAAGTGCCGCATGATGACGCTCAAGATAATCTGCTCCATGAGCTTCCCTGGCACT
>NW_023302901.1:0-2112 GCF_011077185.1 Oxyura jamaicensis
GGCTGAATATGAGCCAGCAGTGTGCTCAGGTGGCCAAGAAGGCCAACGGCATCCTGGCCTGTATAAGAAACAGTGTGGCCAGCAGGGCCAGGGAGGTGATCGTCCCCCTGTACTCAGCTCTGGTGAGGCCGCACCTCGAGTACTGTGTTCAGTTTTGGGCCCCTCGCTACAAGAAGGACATGGAGGTGCTTGAGCGAGTCCAGAGAGGGCTACGAAGCTGGTGAGGGGCCTGGAGAACAAGTCTTAGGAGGAGTGGCTGAGGGAGCTGGGCTTGTTCAGCCTGGAGAAGAGGAGGCTCAGGGGTGACCTTATCGCTCTCTACAGGTACCTCAAGAGAGGCTGTAGCGAGGTGAGGGTTGGTCTGTTCTCCCACGTGCCTGGTGACAGGACGAGGGGGAATGGGCTTAAGTTGCGCCAGGGGAGTTTTAGGTTAGATGTTAGGAAGAGCTTCTTTACTGAAAGGGTTGTGAGGCATTGGAACAGGCTGCCCAGGGAGGTGGTGGAGTCACCATCCCTGGAAGTCTTCAAAAGACGTTTTGATGTAGAGCTTAGGGATATGGTTTAGTGGGGACTGTTAGTGTTAGGTTAGAGGTTGGACTCGATGATCTTGAGGTCTCTTCCAACCTAGAAATTCTGTGATTCTGTGATCACAAGCTACATGGGAGGGACTGGAGGTCTTTCTCCCATCTGCAGCACCTCACACAAGAAAGCTATCTGCCAGCAGCGTCATCTGATGGTCTTCCAGCTCGGTTCATACAGCCCTCTCATCAGACTGCCAGAAAGATGATATGGTATTAGTGCATGAACTGGCATTTTTGTCAGAGAGTTCAGAGACAAAGTGCACTGCAGACAGGGGGATGGATTAACTGCTTTATATGCTTTTGTTTCCTCCCATCTTATAAACTTGTCATGAGAAGAGCCACTTTGAGAGAGATAAGGTGAAATTAATGAATTGCTGTCCTGGAATTCTGTCAGCAATTCTGAGTCAGCTACTTAGAATATATGACTGTGCAGGGGGTAAAAATACATTGGTCTTACCACTTTCTAGCTTTCTTTTAGCAAAATTGCTGCTTGCTCTGCCCAGCTACAAGCACAAAGAAGTATTCAGCTCCAGCAAGGATTCAGGACAACTGTATTCTTAGGATTCAGGGCAACTGTATTCTTAGGAGTCAGGGCAACTGTATTCTTCCAAGAGGAGGAGATTCACTAAAAATAAATCGAGCAGCTCTAATCTTACATTTGAGCTTGCAATATCTAGAACAATGATACATTCCACGTAGATCAATTAGCACACTACAGTGACTTCTCCACCTGCTTCTGCAACCTAGATAAAAGCCTTGTAAGTATTACATAATGCTGCTCACAAAAGCACCTCTGTGCTTTAATCCAAGAAAGTCCATAGGGAACATTTTACTAATTTGATCAGTTAAAGTCATTACCTTCAAAGAAGAGCCAGGGAAACCTATTTTAACTGCATGAAACAGACTTAAATACCTTGAAATGTCCAAAACCAAGACCATACATATGAAGGGGAATGAAAAAATCCATCACTGGTCCGTCAGACTGCTCTTTGATGCAAAAACTGCAGGTAACCAGGCAGCCATTGCCTATGCATGTCATAGAGAAGAAAATATAGAAGTATCACATGAACAGACATGAAAGAGCAATATACATCTTCACAGGCAAAAAAAAAAAAAAAAAAAAAAAAAGTTGCGTGCTTGGGGGAAAGCTTTAACCTGTCAAAGATGTGAATAGACATCTGAACGAAGCCCAGTTTTGAAGAGAAACTTGTTCCTCTCACTTTTCAGAAACTGCTTCCCACATCTTGTAACTATCAAGTTTTTTAGGAGACAAGGCAAGATTAGCCTGATTGGGAAGCACACTCTTGATGCCCTGCCACCTAGCAGTCCAAGCTGATCAGCCAAACAAAACAGAAAACCTTGGTTTTGATTTCCCTCTTCTACCCAGTTTTTGTTTTTCATGAAAGCTGTGGGAACTATCTACTATCCAAATTTGGATAAAATTGGGCAATGAGACATTTCAGAACAGGGGTGGAGTACGATTGAGATTTCAATCATGCAAATCACATTTCCTACTGGATGAAAAAAGGGA
>NW_023302901.1:2212-4176 GCF_011077185.1 Oxyura jamaicensis
GAGGGAGGAAAGAGGGAGGAAAGAGGGAGGAAAGAGGGAGGAAAAGAAAGAAATTCCAAATAATGCCTTGCTTTAGGTTTCTTGAAAAGGACAACATTGACAAAACTGTGTTCTTTGTTGCCCCTGTAATTCCAGAATTATACGCCAGTTAAGCTGTAGTTGTCCAATTCTGGATCAAAGCCAAGTTTTAATGCACTGTGAAGCATTGACACTGGACTTCACTTACAGCCTGAGCTGCTGCAACCATCAACACCACTTCTGAAAACAGCTGATGATCAGTTTGGCCAAGTAGCCAGAGAGATCACTGAACTGAAATCAGCCTTCCTTCTGTGTAGTGACAGGTATCTTCCAATAGATGAAAATGAAAGGTAGAATAATCACAAATTAAAACAGAGCCAGTTTAACTGAAGCATATCTTGAACTTGCATTTCTGCTAATTGCTGTTACAAGCTTAATTTCTGAGGCAGTTTTGCTAATTTGTTTTAAATCTTGACTGACCACTAGGTGTTATTAAATCAGTTTTCATTGATGCTAATCCCTTGCTAAATGTAGAAAAGTGATTCAAATAAAGGAAAGGCACATTCCGTTTAGAACTTTTTTCATTAGAAGCTCAAATTCCAGTACCTTCTATCTTTGGCACTTTTTTCTGACTTTGCTAGGGGAAACTTACACTCATCTAATTCCATCATATTTAAATTCAAGCTATTCCCTATTTTATAGGCTTACTAAAATCAGAAAGGATCTCAAAGGATCTCTGACTTGGAATGAGATTCTCAGCCTGTTCTTATAGGGAAGGTCAGCTGAAATGCTTTTTCTCATCATCTACAAACAGGTACCTAAAGCAGAAGAGAGCTATCCATGTTTGCAAGTACCTCTATTACTTATAGCAGGAGGTAGCTATAGTAGGAGTATTAACAGAGAAATTTATCTTTTACATGGTTAAATAAGTGTGATGAAACTCAATTTGCCATATATAAAGGTAAACTATACATCATTAAAATGGAACACAATCACGGGAAAGTGTTTTTTTTTTGAACATATCTCAGGAACAAAAATTGCTATCATACCTAACTCCCTTCAGCACCCTACTAGAAAGGATTATATACAAATGCAGAAGTAAACTTTTGCTATTTCCCCACAACATCTTACTGACAACTCTACCTAAAACATCTCCTGTGATTACTTAACTCATACTCAGACCTCCATTCTCATCAATGCTTGCTACTGCAAAATAGCCTAGACTGTAACAGGAGATGGAAGAGTCCAATAGAAGTTTTCCCAGTTCCCATCCACAACATTTCATTTCTGAGTCATGCTGCTCTTTCGCTAGCAACCTAGCCTGAGCCAGTTCCCTTTGGTTGGAGTCACAGAACCAATTCCCTGTTCGCCACTGCAGCTGTATGTTTTGATTCCACAGGGTATAAAATGTCAAGAATTTCCTGGGTCACACTTACCAGCTGGGACCTAAGCACTCTGCATGTCCTCTAAGCACATACTCTGCATTTATTAGTGAAGTGGTGCTTTCAAAGGACATGCAGAAGCTTAACACCTGAGATATTCCAGGCTTTAAGAGGAGCTGGCAGGGCTCCCCTGAACACTTCCCCAAAACAGCTATAAAGAATTTGCCAGTGTAATCAGACAATGTAAACCTGGCCTTTCAGGACAAAAATTCAAATAGCACTGAAAGCACAGTTTCCAAAAGTCACATCTCCAAAGCACCCAGAATTTCACAAGCATATCACTATGTCTTGTTAGGGCTCTGAAACAGTCTGGGGCATAATTCAAATAGCTTCAGCCACCAAGGTCATCCATATTTACAACTCTAGCTTCCAACTTACTGCACGCTATTTTGCCATTAACATCAAACAACTCATATTTGGCAGCATTCACTGCAAACACGGTTGCACAACAGACCACAATACTCAGTGTTTTGGGGGACACAACTGGTTAAACATAGAAGAAGC
>NW_023302902.1:0-2694 GCF_011077185.1 Oxyura jamaicensis
AAAAGAAAAGAAAAGAAAAGAAAAGAAAAGAAAAGAAAAGAAAAGAAAAGAAAAGAAAAGAAAAGAAAAGAAAAGAAAAGAAAAGAAAAGAAAGAAGACTATGAAAATATAATGACCTTTTTTCTTTTTTAGGTGGAAGTTTTTCACTTTAAAACTTTAGAGATTAGTTGAACTACCTAATAGTTCAACAAAATGCACCAAATTAGAATACAATATCTTAACACATTTGTTCCATGGTAACAAACACAATAGTTAAAGATACAAAATGGTTTTGAGTCTAATTTTAAGACGTTCATAACAGTTTAAATTGTCCTTGTCTGGGGACGCTTTCCATATTATTCTATGTCCAAATATATATATAATAATTATATTTTATTTATTTATTTATTTATTGTAATGTGTAATTATGCTCTAGCCAGCTATATTCAAGTCAAGGAATGTTTGCTATTTTTGTTATTTTGAAGTTTACCATGTTTGTTATTTAAAAAATATAATTTGTATTTGATTTAAAAGACCACTCTAGAAACAACTGACATAGGAAATAAGGAATTTAAGGCTAGGTCCGAGAAGGGAGTTGAAGGGTAACATAATTAGGCAGGTCAGCTGACAGCCTCAGGATTTGCTCCATCCAGTGGGATATTTTCATTAAAAGTACTGCTTTTCCCAGGTTGAATAAAAAAAGACAGTCAGCTAGCTGCTGTGATGGTTGGCAGCAGAGAGTTAGAGGTGTGCCTTTCAGCATGCTGTCAGGGTTATAGCTGGATTGCATCAAGAAGAAATAGTGATTTTTAGGTAGATTTTCACTTTTTTTCAATTTCAGATGGTTAACATAAGCATATTTTTTCTTCAGTCTCGTGAGTACTGCAAATCCAGCTCATAAGAGTTAAATCACTGGGAGCCACATCATCAGTAAAGGATACTTAATTGACACATTCTGTTTAAATTTGGCCAATATTTTCTGGGCTTCAAAACCAATGAAGCCTTATGATTTATTGTGCTGTAATTATTTCCACTTAGATGATGAAGTCTTTTAAAATAAACATATATACATATCTATATATATTGATATATTTTACCCACTGGGTAAAAATATATATATATACATAAAGATCTTATAAAAGTTATGTATAGATTATTTTAACATTTCAGACTAACTCTGCCTTTCCTTCCTGACTTACAAAACAAAGTGAATTGAAAACTATTAACTCCAGAATGAGCACTCATTTCTCATTCTCTGATAAATCCAGATTTGTCCATTATAATACACTGACTTTCCAACTCACCAGATGGTTACGCTGATGTGCAGGAAATGCATATAGGAAAAAAGCAAAATAGACAGTTGCTCTGGTGGGAAGGCTGGAGGAAGACTTATTGCAAAGACTAATGTTTGAACATCTTAATGCCAAATGCAATCCACAGCTCTGAGGTAAGTCTCTAGAGTCTCTCTCTAACACTTAGGGATGATGAAGTTCTAGAGGACAGAAGTGTGCACCAGCTGCTACGGTATGCAGGGAGCCATGCAAGCTGTTGGCTGTTCCTTGTGCCCAATCTCCTTTGTCCAGGTATGTATTTACACTTGCCATCCTTTAGGCTCCTCTTTCTGAAGTTTTTTAACCATACCATTTCTCCATCAATGCATCATCTAATCTCATGAATAACTCTTTTGTTTGTTATTGTCTCTCTATTCTGGTCTTTTTTTCTGTCCTCACAGAAATTTATAACCTGACTGCTTTGTTCAACCAGATCCAGCTTCCTGGTGTGACTGTCTACTTTTCAGACTGTCTTCCTTCCCTCATGTCTTTGGTGATTGAAAACTCCCTTAACTCTCAGCTCACCTGTTCCATGGTTGTCTACCAGGTTCAGAACTGTTGCTCATGGTTTATTTCATTTCCTGGAGCTGTAGTCTTAACAGACTTGTTAAAGTCTCTCTCTCTATCTTTCTCTCTCTCTCTCTCTCTTTTTTTTTTTTTTTTTTTTTTTTTTTTTTCTTGTATTCTGGCTTTTCTGCTTTCTGCATTCCATTTTGACAGCTCTCCCCTTCAGGAGGATCCTTCATGCTGATCATGAAGGATGCTCACAAATGTGCCTTGCTTACTTCCCACTTCCTTTCTGTAACTGGTATTGGCCAGCCCTGGCAAGTCTGACTCTTTCTGCTGTAGCTCTATTATGGAAAGACTGTGCCATTGGAGATGTTGCTTTATTGTTGGGTCAGGCTCTGTCCAGGAAAAAAGAATCATAGTTTTGTTCTAATTACCAGCAACAATTCCTGCATTGGCAATTCTTCAAAAGATGCAGCAAAGCAGATTTTCATGATGTATAAAAAGCACTCCTGACACACTGCAGTTCCTCTGCCAATTCCAAGTCTTCTGCCAAACCACAAAATATTAAAGCTGTTCAAACCACAAAGTATTAAAGCTGTTCAGGGCTAAGGTTTTCAGATTTTTTTAACATGCTTTATTTTCTGAAATAACTGAAATGCTGTGAATGAGCTAACAACAAAACAAAAATAAGTTTGATTTGAGGTAGACACCTACAACATTAAAAGAAAGTCAGTCTAAAACATACAAGCTTTATGAAGTTATAATACAACTGAAAATGTAGCTCTCCAATGGGAATTTTCCAGAAGTCCAGAAAACACTCTTTCATAAAATAAAATAAAATAAAATAAAATAAAATAAAATAAAATAAAATAAA
>NW_023302902.1:2704-3593 GCF_011077185.1 Oxyura jamaicensis
AATAAAATAAAATAAAATAAAATAAAATAAAATAAAATAAAATAAAAATAATTAAAAGGCTTCTAATTCATATTGCAAGTTCACGCTGTTAATAGTTAGATGCAGGAGAAATACCTGATAGTGTCAAAAGAGATTAATGACAGGGAAAAACTGAAAGAAATATATTCTTTCCCAGTATGGACACTCTAAAACATTTGCAGAATAGTTGGGCCTGATAAAACAAGTTATTATGAAGTTTCATCTTCTCTTGGTTCTCAGAGATTGTTTAATCTACTTCAGTACTTCACAACTATCTGTGCAGTGCAGGTGAGATGAGATTCAGAAGAGTTTATGGCTTAATTTTTCAGCAGTACTAGTCAAAGTAAAAAGCAAGTAAAGGGCAAGAATTGAGCTCAGCATTTTCATTTTCCACATGGGACATTATATATTACATTTGCATTTTATATGTTGCATACAATTTTCTGAGAGTTTCCCTTCTGACATTTATACCATATGAGATAGTTGAGTATTTGTTCACTTGCATTACTGTCATCACTTTAAATTATGGTAAATTCTTGCTGACAGGAAGATACAGACTTTAACATATAGGAAATACAGACAAAAGAAAGAGAGAGGAAGAAATAGAGGAAAGAAAACCAAGGGTTTGTCCAGGTTTTGCTTCTCCAGTGCCTAGACTGGACAGTGTCGCTATGAGTAAAGGGGAGAGGAAGGATCATGCATGTTGGTGTCTCAGTTCAGTGTCTTCATTCTATCAAGAGGAAATGAATTCCCATTCATCCTGCTCAGGTGAAAGAGGTTGTCAGAAAAATTTACAAGGAGATGGACCTTTTAATTACCTTTTAATTGGAGAGTGTCCAGAGGAGGGCTACGAAGATGGTGAAAGGCCTGG
>NW_023302903.1:0-1496 GCF_011077185.1 Oxyura jamaicensis
TCTTTCTTTCTTTCTTTCTTTCTTTCTTTCTTTCTTTCTTTCTTTTTCTTTCTTTCTTTCTTTCTTTCTTTCTTTCTTTCTTTCTTTCTTTCTTTCTTTCTTTCTTTCTTTCTTTCTTTCTTTCTTTCTTTCTTTCTTTCTTTTCCTTCCTTCCTTCCTTCCTTCCTTCCTTCCTTCCTTCCTTCCTTCCTTCCTTCCTTCCTTTTGAAAGAGCTTAATAAAAATTCCATCCTGGATTAAATAAGAAAAAACAAAGGGGGGTGGTGGTGGAATAAGTAGAACCCTGGTAGCATTTTCTTTAAATCAACTCATTTGGATAAAAGCTCTTCTCACTATGAGATTTAGCATTAGATTGAACATGAGTAACAGACAGCATTTTATGCAAGACTCCAGAATGTGCATCTGTATTATGAAATTATTTCACCATTTTGTTTCAGTGCTCTAGTCTTCTGGGCATACCTGCAAGGATGTGAATATTTTCCTGGGTTCTGTTCTAGTAGGAATTAAGCTGTTCTCTTTGCATGAAAGTAGACTATGTACATGCCCAGATCTACATCCAGCAGGTCATATGGATAACTTTGTTTCTTTTTTAATGACAAACTTACATTTCCCCACTTAGTGCAGTCCTTCATAACAGCAAATTGGATACTTTCATGATATTTCCCATAATATACATTTCTTGATTTCAGCACAATATTGTAAGAAATCTGGAAATCTGAAAACACCATCTTGCTTTTCATTTTTCTGTCTCAAGTATCTTCCAGCACACAGAAACTGCAAGAGATTAGGGCTCTGGCTTCCTCCTATAGGGACCTTGAGCTGTCTCAAAGACATGTTGTCAGGAGGATTGCCAGCAGTATTACAAGGAGGTCATTTGCCATATTTGCCATATGGTCAACATGCAACAGGTGGTGGCTGTTATTCTCAAAAACTTGTTATGAGCAAAGGGGAACACACCTTGTATGCAGAGCCAAGAATTTATTAGTAGTATAATTCATGTTTTAACAGTCTAATCAAAATACAGCAAACAGTTGTCAGTTCAGTTACAATAATAGTAACACTCATAGACTAAATTACCTAATTAGTTCAGAAAATTCTCTTTCACAGTACAGTTAAAACTGTTATTGTCTAAAAATAATTAGTTATTGTCTACCATTTTCTAGAGTAGTGTGCTCACCCTCCTAGTGGTCCTCTAGTCCTAAATGCTAGCTAGTCTTCTTCAAAAAGTCTTCAAAAAGCATGGAGAAAGTGTACAACAAATCATCTGTACTTTTTCCCCTAAGAAAGTGTAAGGTGTGATGTTCATGATAGGGAGCTTATTTATTAAAATCATATTTACCGGGTGACATTATGAGTAAATGACTGGGTAACAACGAAAATATTAGAAGCAACAGATGCTGATGTCACACTTCTCAGCTGACAGGCTCAGCAAGGAGATCTGATATTCTGTAAAAAAAAAAAAAAAAAAAAAAAAAAAAAAAAAAAAAAAAAAAAAA
>NW_023302903.1:1596-9030 GCF_011077185.1 Oxyura jamaicensis
TTAAAAAAAAAAAAAAAAAAAAAAAAAAAAAAAAAAAAAAAAAAAGGTAATCTCGGTAATCTCTCTTTGGTTTAGACAACATGTTCCAGATACAAGACTGACTGCAGACTGAAATGAGATATAATCCCCCAAGGGAGAGAAACAACAGTTAATTTTCCTAACTTCACATGTTACTCATCGTGGGTTTGTATTATAAGGGTCCTGAGAGCATCCTCCCATTGATACAGAGAATTGGAAAGACCACCGTGAGTGAACCTGAGGAGAGTTGTGAAATAAAGCTAGAGGCCTCAGAGGAAACTAGTCCTGCATTTGGCAGCTGTATTTAACCTGTTGATAACCTGTTGCGCCTTGCCTGAACTATTGTTTCATGTGCATCACAGAGATGTCCATGCCTAACCATGTACAGAGATAGAAAAGCTGCTCTCTAACATCCATTGTAAGTGAACTATTTTAAATTTCAAACGAGAGCTCAACCCTTTATGGTTTTTAGGCAAGAAGTCAATGATTCTTCTTGATTATATTTTCTTCAGATCTATTTGGATAATGATTGTATGACAATAAAATAATAAAATATCATGCTTCATTGTTTGCTTTAATACGCTTAAAGAAGGTTTAGAATATAGCCTGTAATGACAGCTAGCTATATAAAAGTCTTCAGAAAAAGATAATACAGTACTTTCAATATACTTTACAAGTGCCCCCCACGCTGCACACTAGATTTAACATTTAGTCTGTTACTCTCAATAGGATTACAGTTATAATCACTGAAACATTTCATCCTGTCTTAATTTTGTGTTTACATGCATTGTTAACCCAATTTTAAAACTCACAGCATGGATCTGCTTCATGTGAATGAAAAACATAATAATAATAATAAAGCCTTCTCTCAATGCTTTTGTTATCAAAAACTGTTTTTATAACAATTGTGTATTAAGCTACCATGATACAAGAATTAAAAATGAATCACTACAAAGTGTTGCAACAGTTCATTTTAAATAGAATTAAATGAACTTCTTTGATTAAGCCTTCCTTCTCTGCCATGGAATGTGAACTTAAAATAAGTATATAATAACCTATTATAGTTCTGAACTTCAAGGTTGTTCCAGAATAACTGATACAAAGCCAAAAATATATCAGTTGTTTCTGGTAATGTAAAATTAAATATATAAATATATATATATATATTCAAAAATAGTAGAACACTTCAAGCAAAAGTGTTTGGTGTCACAATAAGATAGGCAGGAGGACTTCTCTGCGGATATTGGACATGTCTTCCTCTACTGACTATATGAAACACTTAGTCACTTTACAGGAATAAGCTTATCCTTACAGACACCTAACATTTACTGGGAAAAGTTCACAGATTTAAATTTAATAGACTGGGCTCTTTCTATCCCTTGTTATCTTCTGAAATATTGTCGAACTCAACATTTTCCTATATGATATTTCAGTTTCTACAGCTCAGCATTTTCTTATTGCAGCTTATTCTTGGGGAAAGTTGCTAGCCATGTTTAAAACACAAAGTGTAATTCATATTAATAAATTGATAATGATAATAATATAATTAAGCAAGAATGTACACTGAAAAAACAAGTTCTGAAAAGCAAGTATAAATGAAACCAGAGATAAAATTCAGCTTATTTACTGGTATATATATATATAATATGCATATTATATATACGTAAAACAGAAAAATATATATATAATTATAAAAAAATCACAATAGAGGAGCCAAAGAGCAAACATATCATTAGTTGTATACATCTTATACAACACAAATGCAATTTTTTAAGGGATCATTATGAGTCACCTGAGCAATTTTATTATAAAAACAACTACTTTTTCAACATACATAGATTAAGATTTACTTTTTTTTTCTTCACTTATTATAACTCCTCTTGGAGTCTTGTCAATATCAGAAGACCTTTGTGGATTAATCCATGGATAAAACACATCATACTAAAATGCTTAAAGAGTATTTTCATTCTGAAATGCAATTCACTGAAAATGATATTATGTTGATACCATGTTTATATTACCCTTAACGCCAGCCAAGACAACATTTGCTCAGTTTCAGTTAAAAGACAATTCTTCCAGTTAATAACCCTGGAAAGTCACCCTGGAACTTATGAAGTTAATGTATGAAAGTTAATGTATGTGTGCTCATGTCTACTAAATTGAAAATGAGGGCAGAATTTGTTGTTGCAATTAAAACTTAATGAACAGTTCTGTTGATGATGTTCAAGACACAATAGAATTTGACCTAGTCTTTCAGATTTTCATCATCTTGAAAGACAATAAGTTGCAGATTTTTAAAATTTTTATTTTAAATGTGCAGACATGACTGCAAAATGTATGTATGAAGTAGATCCATTCAGTGAGGAGCCAAACCATACAAATAATTGCTCTCTTAAAAACACTCCACATATATGCAGTATCTGGCTTCCTCTGCCTAGACGAATATTATAATATTATAATATTCCCAAATAATATTATAATATTCCCAAATATTGCAATTCCTAGGTATTATAAAATGAAATAGTCTTAAATTGCATTTATGCAATAAAGAAGTACATTAAATAATGTAAATGGCTCCTAGAATAATAGAAACATTTAAGTGTAGTATTTGACCATGATTAATTGACATGATTTTGTTTTTTACCTTGCCATTTAAATTAGGTGGGTGACACTGTATCATAAGTTAATAAAAATTGTTCAAAACCTAGGAAGGAAACAAATGTATCAATTTTATTTGGATAATGTTATCAATGGGATAACTTAATGGATACTGCAAAAATCTGTCTCTGAGAGAAGAAAATGAGTTCATCACAATTGTGTAAATTATTCCATCACAAAAATGGCCTTACTGGTGTGGCAGTTTGGGAAAGGAAGTGAATAAATTAAAATGAAAATCAATTTCTAGCTCCTTGATCACAATTAGATGGTCATTTATACTTAAATGTGTTCTAAGCAATTTATTTTAAAGAGTACAAAGAACTGGAATCATTACAATTTTCTGGAAGTAAGGGTTTTACACTAATTTAATTTATTCCAATGATGTTATAATTATGTCTTGAAAGATAGATTTAAATTACAACAACTGTTTAAGAATCAGGGGTCTATAAACAATTCAATCTTTTGCATAACTTATGAGAACCACACCTTATCTATAACTGTTGAGTTTACTTTACAAATGAATTCATTACTGACCATAGGTACTTGAGAAGAAGAAATCTACTAGATAGGGTTTAAAAAAGTGAAAAGCTAACGCCTTCAAAGTCTACATTTTAGTTACCAGATAAACATGCAAAATGCCGAATACCTTTTATTTCAATGGCAGCAGTTAGAAGCAATTCAGAAAGATACATTCTCAGATCAACTCAGTGAACTGTGGAAATAAGTTAGTCCTGACTTTAGTTGGCACTGGGTTCAGGTTCTCAGAGAACCAGAGATTCACAGATTTATTCTGAACATGCATAATAAAATAAAGAGTAGAGCAGACAGTGCAGTAATTATCCTTTACTGATTTAGTTCACCTGTTTTTTTATGATAGCATTCTCTTTTCTTTCCTTTTAAAACAGAATGTAAATTATTATGTTTCTATCTAAAAGTTAAAATGCTCATAGTCATACATGTGCAAATATTTTTTATGATGTCTGTCACTAATTTTCTTAGAGCAATATCCATAATCCTTTGTGTCACAACTAATGGATTTTTCACTTGTTGTTAGTATAAACATCAAAATCCTTTTTATTTCAGTTTTCCAAGGATGTGTGTAAGATCTGGAAGTGAAATGCTTACCTTATTGTGAATTCAACTTACATGATGTCAGATGGCAGCATTAGGCCTAAAGTTTCTCTGTTATTTCTGCCAGCATTGAGCAAACATCGTGATGTTCAAGTTGTGTAAACAGTGCCTATTTAGTGGCAATGTATAATGGGGGAAATCTGCTAGATTGTTTATCTGTTTTACTGCTTTACAAACCCAGTAGTTTGTTATTGGTCTCCAATAATACAAGGGACAATGTCAATGCTACTATTATTAAATAATTTATTCTATGTGGAAAACCATTAATCTGCAGTGATTTTCCCTTTAAATACATCAAGGACGAGAGCAGAAGAGAAGCATGTACATGCTGCAGCTTTGGGAAGTACCAGGGTGTTTGAAGGAACTTATCTGATACCTGTAGCCTATTTGCTTGTTTAAGATTCTGTCCTAGCACAGCAATCTATGGCTAAGGCATATGTCACTAAATCTCAAGTAGTTAATTAATTGTCTTAATATTATATCTTCTAGTTATAATGGGATTGTATGTTTCTTCAGAGACCCTAGGCAGGCCTGTGTATATTGATAAGACTTTCATTTTCATCTTAGGTTTATAACACAGCAGAACCATTGCTGAGTAACATTATATATACAGTTTAAACTATCTTTACATTCACTATATATTAATTTTTGTGCCTCGTTGCTCATGTTTTCTTTCTGTTTCAAAAATGTATTTTTTAAGTTAACGAATTTTTTCACATATTCTCTAATTTCTTCACAAAGATTTTGTGAAAATGATATCATGAAATAGTTATAGGTAATTTATCCAACATGATTTTAAATCATAATTAAATTTCATATTTTTCCTACTACCTTTTCACATTTTGATATAGGCTTATAATAAATGTAACATTCAGCTGCAAGACTGTACAATATTGCTAAATGTTTACAAAAGTAAAACTTACAGTTATTAAAAAATTAAAGTCTTCCTTGCCCATATGTTGAAATTTTGTAAAGACATCTCAAAATGGAGGGGACAGCGTTACCAACATCAGGAACTGCTAATTTGTGTAATCATTAGAACTGAAAAGAGAAATTGAAATAACTATTGTAACAACTCTGTAAGAATAAAATGAATGTTGTGTGTTTATACAGTTGGACTTGATGATCGTTGTGGACTCCTTACAAATCACAGTATTTGACTCTATGATCCTTGAGAACATTTGTAAGTTGTCATGATACAGTTGTTACTCAACATCTTGCAGTAATTGATATATGCTTCTGGTCAACTTCTGGACAAAGTAAAGTGGGCTAATATGTACTTACATTTAGCAATAGAATTACAAAGTAATTCGTACATTTCAGTATACTTAATGCTTATTTGTGTTATACAGCTTTGGAACTGTCTAGCACTTTTAAATAGGTCATTTTCTTTATTCCAGAAATGTAATGGAAGGCCAAGAGGCATGCTTATGAAAACATTGCTACACTCTTAATCTTACATGTTAGAGCTGGATTGCCAGAGCATTTTTCCATTTCCTAATGAATGTCTCAAAATACACAAATAAATCTGATATCAGTACTTGACAACAGCAATTAAGATATGGCCATTATATTTGCATACTCTCTTCAGAAAAAAAAAAAAAAAAAAAAAAAAGAGTCAAGTATTGCTCTAAGGCACCAAATCTGATTGTGTACCATTCACACCAGCAGTAATTGGATATATTGCTATAAACAGTATGTTAAGCCCCCTTGTACATTTCTTGTAAATTTTGATTGATTATCTCTATTTAACTCATGCCCTTGAGTACCTCTTTTGTGAATTATACTAGACCTACATAGAATTAAATACTCTTGGCTCACAGTGGACTCCTAATATATTACAATATCCTTAGAAGACAGACCTGATTTTTAATGAGTATGTATTATTCTTGAAGTATTACTTTTTGAAATCAGAGCTTGGATGATTAGAAAATATGATTAGCAATCAGAAAGAAATTGGTCACAATAGACAGCCTTAAAACTCAATTTTTCTTTCAGGTTTCTTAGAGTATATATATATAGGGAATTCTCATACTAAAATAATTTAAAATGTTGTTATTCCAAGGGTAATGTTTTGATAACTGCAATATTTAAGAGATATTTTAAAAATATTTTTATATAAATATAATATAAAATGTTATAAAAACATTTCTACTTGAATTTTCAACTTCAAAATTCATATTTGTGCTTATATGCTAAAATACATGCAGAAAACACTGTTTTATACAGTTCTTTTTAAAAAACCTATTTCTGTACTTGCATACAATTGGTACATATCTAGTCGTCTTGTGAGGGGGGGCCTAGCATGTAGACCTGAACGTTTTCCTATATCATCCTTACAACCTGTATCATCTTCCTTCCAAGAAATATTGCATATCTCTGGTATAAGTAGTTTTGCTCATTGGATTAGCATAAGTGAAAAAAACACTGTCTACTACCTCCTGGTTACTTATTCCCCTTTCTGATCCTCCTCCATTATAATAAACTATGTCATCAGATTTCTGTGTATAACTTCAAACCATAGGTTCTTATGGGAGTCCAGCATGGGCCTTTATACTACAAATAGCAGAAGACTTACTGCTTACTGCCAGCAAACCTCAGTTTTACTACATTTTTGAAAGCACAAGACTCCTCTTAGTAACAAGGATGTCTCTGGATGTTATAAAACTCTTGATTAAGGTGTATAAAATATAAATTTCTCCTCCTTTCCCTCATCTCTCACTGCTAAGGACAAGCCCTAGCAGAAATTTTTAAAATAGGGAATCTCAGGAAAAAAGACAAAATATTGTGAATAATTGCTTTTAGAAAGTAAAACAAAATAAACACACACACAAATCTAAGATGGGTGATATCGGGTCCTGCAGCATTCTAATAATGGATATAATTTTGACATATACAACAAGATTTAAAAATTTGTCATTTCTCTATTCAAAATAATTCTTTGGTTAGCACAAATATATGAATTGCCCTTTTGATCTTTTCATTAATTTATAATGACATTGGTCCAGTCCATTCTACTATTATAAAATTTGACTTTCTTACTATGAATTATATTATTTATAAAATATAATCTTAGTTTAGGTGTGCACAGCAGATATATCAGCCTGTGATACAGGCTTATCCTGCTATATGCAACACACTGTGATGATTTCAATATTCCTCCTGTATATAAAGAATTTTGTGATGCCCTCCACCCCCCCCAAAACAAAACAAAACAAAACAAAAACAAACAAACAAAAAGTTGTCCTATTCCGTTTTGCTTGGAATTATCAAATGTTGTCATCAGAGAAACACAGAATAGTCTAGGTTGGAAGAGACCTCCAAGATCACCGACTCCAACCTCTGACCTAACGCTAACAAGTCCTCCACTAAACCATATCCCTAAGCTCTACATCTAAACGTCTTTTAAAGACCTCCAGGGATGGTGACTCAACCACTTCCCTGGGCAGCCTATTCCAGTGGCTAACAACCCTTTCAGTAAAGAAGTTCTTCCTAATATCCAACCTAAACCTCCCCTGGTGCAACTTTAGCCCATTCCCCCTCATCCTGTCACCATGCACCTGGGAGAATAGACCAACTGCCACCTCGCTACAGCCTCCCTTCAGGTACCTGTAGAGTGCAATAAGG
>NW_023302904.1:0-4371 GCF_011077185.1 Oxyura jamaicensis
CCAGCTACTAGGAGGAAAAATAACTGTCCTAACTGAAACCAGGACAGGAAGGATGCCATGGAGTATGAAATTCCCATTTTATTCCCAAGGCTCCCATTAATCCTTGTAAAATAGATGAAGTGAAATGACTTCCTTGATCTGAATCTATATTTTCAACAATCCCATATCTAGGAATTATTTGTTCCAGGATTACCTTTATCACCACACTAGCTGTTGCTGATGCTGAAGGAAAAGCTTCTACCCATCCTGACAAATGGTCAATCAACACCAGCAAGTACTTAAATCTGCCCACTTTAGGTAATTCAGTAAAATCTATTTGGATGCTCTGAAAAGGTCGAAGCCCTGGGTCCCGTCCGCCCAGGGGCTGTTTCCGTAGAGCCTTCCTATTCACTCGTTGGCATGTTATGCAACTATTACACACTTGTTTAGCTACAGTATACATGCCTATACATATGTATTTCCTTAATACAGCGTCACACATTGCCTGGACTCCCCAGTGACTTCCTTGGTGTAGAACAGCTAAAATTTCTCTCATTATCTGTTTGTTTACCATTTTTCTCCCATCAGGGCGAGTCCACCGCCCTTCGGACTCTTTTGCTCCTAATTCCCTAAAGGCTTCTATTTCCTTTTTGCTGAATATCTGCTTTTCAGGTGGAGGTTTTATTTCAGGTACAAGAAGCAGCTTTGCTTCTACTTCCAATTGCAAGGCTGCTTCTTTAGCCTTTTCATCTGCAATCCTACTTCCCCATTCAACTAGGGAGTTTCCTTTTTGATGTCCTTTCACATGCACCACAGCAACCTCCTCTGGTAGTAACAGACTTTCCAGAATCTGTCTAATTAATTCTTCAGGGACTAATTCCTTTCCCTTGCTGTTTACTAAGCCCCTTTCTTCCCATATTTTTCCAAATGTATGTACCACCCCATATGCATATCGTGAGTCAGTATATATAGTTCCCTGTTTCCCTCTTAATAATTTTAATGCTTGATTTAATGCATATAATTCACAGGTTTGAGCTGACCAATTGCTAGGCAGTTTTCCCATTTCTTCGACATTCCCATCTGTTCCTTCAATGATGGCATAACCATTACATCTCTTTCCTTGTACCATCTTAGAAGATCCATCTATAAACAATATTTCCCCTTCCTCTAAGGGCACCTCTTGTAAATCTAATCTTACCTTTGTCTGGTAATTTATTAAATCTAAGCAGTTATGTTCTATATTTATTGGATCCTCAATTCCCTTTGACAAGAAGGAGGCAGGATTCAAAACAGATTCTGTAGTTATAGTTAAATCATCCTTTTCAATTAGTATAGCTTCATATTTTAGTATTCTGGAGTCTGTCAGCCACCTTCCTGCTTTCTGAGTGAGAATAGCCTTCACTTGGTGAGGGGTAACAACAATCAATTGTCCTCCAAAGGTTAATTTCCTGCTCTCTTCCACTAATAAGGCAGTTGCTGCTACTGCCTGAACGCATTCTGGCCATCCCTGGGATACAGGGTCTAACAATTTAGACAAATACGCTACAGGTTTCTTTTTATCTCCCCATTCTTGGGTTAACACCCCCAAAGCAGCACCCTCACTTACAGTTATAAAAAGATGAAATGATTTCTTTAGGGCAGGAAGAGCTAAGACTGGTGCTGTAATAAGGTCTTTTTTTTTTTTTTTTAATTTTTCCATTACTTCTTCTTCCTCTTTAGTCCAGTTCAGTATATTAGGTTCTTCCTCCAATAATTTGAGATATAATTTCTTTGTTTTCTGTGCATATGCTTCTATCCACAGTCTGCAATACCCAATTAAACCCAAAAATTTTCTCAACTCTTTCTTTGTTTTGGGGAGAGGAAGTCGCACAATTCCCTGAATCCTCTCAGGGTTTATTCTCCGTCTGCCCTCAGAGACTAAATGTCCCAAATACTTAACTTCTTTTTCTACATACTGTAATTTATCTTTAGATACCCTTAGCCCGTGTTCTCCTAAAAAAATCCAGAAGTTTATTGGTGGCTTCTTTTACCTTTGATCTTTCTTCCCCAGATACCAATAAATCATCTACATACTGTAACAACGTCACCCCTTCTGGAATATGAAATGTTTCTAAAATCTTTTCCAATTCTTGCCCAAATAAATTGGGAGATTCAGTAAATCCCTGAGGCAGAACAGTCCATCTACATTGCTGTTTGCGACCTGTCTCAGGGTCTTCCCATTCAAATGCAAAAATATCTCGACGTCCAGGATCTAATGGGCATGCCCAAAAGGCATCCTTTAAATCTATAACACTGAACCATTTGTGCTCATGAGGGATTTTACTCATCAGGGTATAAGGGTTAGGAACCACAGGGTGGCGCTTCCGTGTTATCTCGTTAACTTTTCTTAGGTCTTGTACTAATCGGTATGAACCATCTGGCTTTCGTACTGGTAAAATTGGAGTGTTATATGGTGACATACAAGGCTCCAAAAGACCATCTTTAACTAAAGTTTGCACTATAGGTTTCAGGCCCATTTTTCCTTCATAAGAGATAGGATACTGTCGCTGTCTAACTATTCCGCTCCCTTCTTGAACAGTTATCTTTAAGGGAGTTATGTTAAGCCCTCCTCGATTTCCTTCCCTTACCCATACCATGGGATTTATTTCTTTTTCATCATTTTCTGTTAACAATTTCATTGCGATTGTTATTCCTTTTTCACAGGTCTTCAATTGTAATCCCAATTTGACTATTAAATCTCTCCCTAATAAATTAGTCCCTGCTTCAGGTACATATAACAGTTGCCCAGTGACGGTTTTAGTTTCCCAAGATAATTCAGTGGTTTCAAAAAGTGGCACTACCATACCAAGTCCTTCTACCCCTGCTACTCGTAGAGTATTATTAGTTAAATTGAGTCCCGAAATTTTATAAGCTAAAGAGGATCTGGCTGCTCCTGTATCTACTAAAAATACAACCTTTTCTTTATTAGGTCCCACTTCTAAATTTATCAAGGGCTCTGGGTGGGACCACTGTTCAAAGAGCCCCTGACCCCCCTATTCAGAGTTTATGATGGTAAACAATCTTTCTTCCCTTTTCCATTCAGGACATTCTCGTTTAAGATGTCCTGTTTTCCCACATTTATAACATCTTCCCTGTAGCTGCCGTGACTGAGGAGGCAGTGGCTGCTTTGATCTCACATTCCTGTTTTGTTTTTCTTCCTGATTCCATCCCAAACCTTGTTTTTCTTGAAACCCGTTTTCCCATCGGTTCCTCATTCTCTGCCCCACCACTTGATTCACTGTGGAAATCATCATTTTCGTCTTTTGTTTCTGCTTTTCATCTTCCCTTCTGATATACACTTTCTGCGCTTCCCTCAAAAGTCTTTCTAACGGCTGTTCATTCCATCCCTCCAATTTCTGAAGTTTCCTTTGTATGTCCGGCCATGCTTTCATTACAAAATTAATCTTCAAAAGACCCTGCGCTACAGGGTCATCAGGATTCATTCCTGAATACCTTCGCATCCTATCCCTGAGCCTTTCCAAGAAATCACTTGGGGTTTCATCTTTATTCTGCTGAACCTCAAATGCTTTAATAAAATTCTGAGACTTAGGTACTGCTTCTCTAATTCCTCTAATTACCAGTTCTCTCAAGTCTCTCATATTAGTCCTATCCTGTATATTATTGTTGTCCCAATTGGGGTCCACATTTGGAAACTTTTGTTCTGCTGGAATCACTCCATCTCCTGGAGGATGATCCTTTTCCCATTCCCGCATTGCTGCCCTTCTGATCATTCCTCGTTCTTCCCCTGAGAATAGCAGATTCAGAATTGCCATCATTTCTCCCCAGCAATATAGATTGGGTCCCAAAAACTGATCTAACTGTTCTGCTAATCCAATGGGATCCTCAATCAGAGATTTCATTTCCTTTTTAAAATTTCGCACTTCTCCGCTAGAAAGGGGGGCATTTACATATCCTATTTGTCTAGGTCCCAGCGGCACTTCACGGAGAGGATACATAGCAGCTTCATTAGTGTTAGTAGTATTAGTACCAGGGAGTGGAAAATTCTCAAGGTCTTTTACGCATTGTTCCAATTCTTTTACAAGTCTGGGGTACCCCCTGTTCCCAGAGTTAATGTCATTTACAGTTCCTGTTTCTTCTCTTAGAGAAGGTGTTACAGTGACTGCTGCTGTTGCTGCAGCCTGGGGGTTATAAGGAGGAGGTAAGTTATCCAAAAGGTCCCATTTATCACTTGTCCCTTCCCCTTTCTTTTCCTCTTTATTCTGATTTTTGCTTAAAATCAAATTAGATCCTTGTATCCAACAAGCTGCATACTCCGATTCTTCTTCCGAAAATGGAAATTTGTTATTGTTGTGGTTTAACCTGGCTGGCAGCTAAACACCACACAGCCGTTCG
>NW_023302905.1:0-3656 GCF_011077185.1 Oxyura jamaicensis
AGACAGAATGACCATTAGTATCTAGTGAGACAGGCAAGCAGAGGCTTAACAGAATCCTGATGTCTGATATTTCTCACCTTGTGGCTCCTTAGAACCAGCAAAATTTTAATTTTCTTCCTCGGGTTTTAGAGGTGTGTTTTTGTTTTTCCCACAGCATAGTAATTTCTCTCTGACAGTCAAGTATGCAAGTGTTTTAGTAGTTAAAACTCAGCTGTGATGAGTGGAACATTTACAGATGTGTTCAAAAACTACTACCTCTCTTACTACTTATAGAATGGAACAGAGGAATGAATTATGTGTTTATTTTTATAATTGAAAAGCCAATCCCTTTGCTTTACTGTGAAGAAAGTGATATCAATATAATGAAAATTGAGAGCTATGCCTATATTGACTAATAATTCAGCAGTATATCTGCTGGATTTTTTTTTTTTTTTTTTGACATTTATTGCTGCTAAAAATTTATAACCTAGAGAAGGTTGGTGACAATGGGCTTTAAGCCTTACAAACTCCCCAAAGCACTGGATTAAAGAATCTACTGTGTTCTGTGTAGTCCCTGAAGCATGTTTTAATGGTTCTGCTTAAAGGGTATCAATCATATAGGTACCATTCCACAAAATTATGGTCAGGAGCTCCAAGATGGTTAAATGTTTTCATTTTCTGTAATGTAATACAAGTGCAGAACTATATAGGAGGCATATAAATCATTATCTTTGCAGAAATAATTGCACAAACAATATTTTTCACTTCGTTTTTAAATTTTATAGGTTTAAACTCAAAGGTTTTGTTAAGTTTTATTTTTTAAGAATTTTTTATTTCAGTTTTTATTTAGAAAATTTTAAAATTATAAAGGGCAAACCAGGCAGACTTTGTTCCTATGCTTTTCCAGACATAGCTGTGAATTGGAAAGCAGGTATAATTCCATCATCATTTATGAGTTCTTTTAGCTTGTTTTTAAACATGACCATTCGTGCTGTTTGTGGGTCTATAATTTCAGTCAGACATTTAGCTCGTTTTAGTTACTTATAAGGAAATTTATGTGTTTTCATAGAAAATATAGTTAATTATTTTCCTTAAGGAACTACCATGACTAGGGAACTTAATATTTTTTATAGATCATTAACAATAATAATATTTTTTTTTTAAAAAAAAAAAGGCAAATAAATAAAGATTTAGGAAATTTTAATCTATCAGTCAGTTCAATACAATTGAAATTTAAAAGGGAATGTTATTTATTACTTCAGTCCTTCCAGAGGCTCTTCTGCCCTAGAATTTCGAAGGCTACTCAGTTAAAAATTGCCTTATTATGACTGTGAATAGATACCACAGTCATAAAACCATGTCTTTGAGCAACCTGATTTAGTGGGAGGTGTCCCTGCCCATGGCAGGGGGCTTGGAACTAGATGATCTTCAGGTGTCATCCAACACAAAACCATTCTATGATTCTATGATTCACATTGGATCTCTTCTACTTTTGGAATAAAATAACATTCCTTATTAGCGATCTTCTTTTTTACTTTTTAGTTATATTTTTACATATATTTCCTTTAGGATTATATTATCTATAATTACTTTGCATGATTCCCAGTATTTTATATGTATCCTTGAAAATAATGCATGTTAGCAATTAGAACAGAGAATTGTGCAAGCCAAGTGCTGGGTAAACATCATTATCATTTCTAGATAATATGCTCATCTCCATTCATGACTACTTGTATACTTAAGACAATATCTTTGCTTATGAAAGCTGGAATAGCTTTGGAGTTCTGGTATATCTTGGCTAGTTTTTGTCTCCATGCTGGAATGAGACTTGAATTCAACAGACACTCTCTGATGAATGACACTATCAACAGACAGTGTCTGTTCAACAGACACGCTCTTGATTTGTGTGGAAATGAAATCTAGGCACACATATCGGACATTGTCACATGTAGGCAATGCTCCAATACAAACTTTTCATAGGGGAGATGGTCATAGTAGTATTCTTCAAAAAAGAAATGCACAGGTAAAAATAAATAAATAAATAATCCACCTCCAAGTTGAAATCCCACATCAACACTTAAAAAAATCATTTTCTGCGTTTTGTTAACACTGCAAAACAAATAAAATGTGTACAAAACAAATAAATAAAAATATTAACTTTTTCTCCTCATGTTAAGCAGAGGAAATTTATGTGTCATCATTTCCCATATTTAGGAATAAATTATTCTATGTCTGTCTGAGGAAAAGGTACATTGGGAAGGCCTAGTTTTATTGAATATATTCATATTTAAGTAATTAGAAATCTATTTGCCTTTATGAAGGATCTGGATTTACACTTATGCATATGAAGGACTCTGATACAAAGTTACTGCTCAGGTACATAGTATGCCTTTTTCCTATGCTCATTCTGTGGTTTTACATATACATTTTATTATTGCTTCAACCGATTTCCTAAATACTAAGGGATTATTATTATTATTATTATTATTATTACTATTATTATTATTACTATTATTATTATTATTTAATTCTTTGAATCATCCCAAGTAATTTGGTATTAAAATATTAAAATATCTACATAGTTTGAACCTACATTTTTTTTGGTGCTCTCAAAGCTCTTTGACTTAATCTTCTTCATCTTTGTTAGTAGCTAAGCTATTTTAAGATCTCCCAAAGAACTCTTGGGTGAGAACCTTCTGCTTCTATGAATATTTACTCTTAGATATATCACTTTGGACTTCATCTGAGTTGTCATTATCTGACAACAACTCAAGTTCATTAACTGAAGTTCTAAAGCACGTATCTTCTCAGCTACCTGTTGTTGGAATTTGACACAAATACTTAATATCTTTGAAAGATACTTCTCCCTATATTCCTCCTTTTCTCTTTGTTAATCCAAGGAATTCAGAGTAATAAGGAATAATAATAATAATAACAATAATAATTTATTTTAAATTGATATAGCCAAATTAAGTTTATTTATTTATTTTTATTTTAGTGATATCTGGCCTCCCTTTGAATTCTATTTCCACTTAACAATGCAACTCATGCTTGCCTAAACACTCAGAGACTGAACGCCAGACATGAGGGAAATGTGTACACTCTGATGGCTATGTGTTACTTTCTACAAAAATCTCACTGTGAATTTTTGATAGAGTATCTCTCCAAAGCAATTATAAATCTTTATCTGCTGTATATAATATGGTGACAGTCTGTTTCGTCCATTTATGTTTTTGTCCTTTGGTCTCTAAGAAGAAGAACAACAACAGAAAATAAATGAGCAATCATACAATAAAAGTTACTTGTAACATCCATAACTATGTGGTAGAAAATTATTCTTGACACTCATCTGTTATTTCTCAGTTATAACAAATATTCTAATAAAAATTAAATCTATTTATTAAATCATTTTTATTATTTATTTATTTAAATCTATTTATTAAATCATTTTAATATTCTTGGTTATTATAAATAGTCCAAAATTTATTATACATTATTATACATTGTCCAAAATGAGAATTTACATGTTAGGACTCCAGAAAAATCTTAGAAAATTCAAGTTCAAGTTCAAGCTCACTGTTCTGAAAACCTAAATATTAAAAATATGTTTCTATTACAATTATAAATAGATCCTTTCCTTTCCTTTCCTTTCCTTTCCTTTCCTTTCCTTTCCTTTC
>NW_023302906.1:0-3557 GCF_011077185.1 Oxyura jamaicensis
GCAGCTACTAGGAGGAAAAATAACTGTCCTAACTGAAACCAGGACATTGATTGAAAGGATAAAATTAGAAGGCTAATTTCACATAAGATGATTTTAAGTTTTGAGAGAATATATAATTGCAGTGGATTTTTATTTTAAATCAAGCGAAATGTGGACTGGTTAGTCACATGGAAAAGGGTAATAAACATCTGCATTAGGCAATTTAAAACCTTGTAACATAACCACAAAATGTCATACCATTGAGGGTATTTATAAAAAAGGATTAAAATGTCTGCTTGTGTAAGCAATAGACAAGCTGTCCTTACTAGAACGGTATTTTACAGTAGTTAATATTTCTTCACTTTTTGTGCCAACCATCATTGCAATCCCAGCAGAATTCTGAATGAATGTCTTCAGGATTTCATTTAGATATTAAGAGGTACAGTATATCACACTAATATTTCAACTACATTTTCTTTAAATATGTTTGTCTTCCTTACTGTGGTTTGTAAGTTAATTCTAAATCAAATTTGTGTATATTGTCTTACTCATTACTTCATCGTTTGAAAAAGTACCTGATCTTTTTGTCTCTCAACAATTTTAGGTATAACATTAGAGATAAGGACACATTTTTTGACAACTCTACCCGCAGCCGAATAGTAAGTAAATGAAAATAACATATTGACTTCTCATAATGAATGAGGTTTACTTTAAGAGTGAGTTTTGGTGAGTACTTTGCTAATTTCATCACTTTATTCATTTTGCTTTTCCCCCAAATCAGTAAGCATGTAAACTTACTGATCATAAGTATGTAAGAAATACTCTGCTGGAGCTGCCCAGAAGTACATATAGCCCAGTGGGAGTAGCAGATGGTATGACAGGAAATGCTACCTACTCCTCTCCAGTATTAAAAGTTATCATTAAGCCCTACTTCCTTCCCTTTAAGCAGATTTTTTTTCCATGAAAGTGTCTCCTCAACAATCATATAGCAATTTACTAGCTCCAGCAGTCTTTGATCTGAATTCTTTCGTCATGTTCATGACATAACGTTAGGTCTCCAGTAGGTTAGTGAGGCAGGATTTCTCTTTATGGATGTTATGCCAACTGATCTCCAGCATACCGTATCCATATATACTCGTGTTTCATAGATACAGTATATATTCTGATCACTAGTATGGGCATCTTGCAGTTATACTTCCAAAGGTTGAAGTTATTTTTTTGTTTTGTTTTGTTTTAAAAGAGTTGGATTCTCATGTGATTTTCTATGGTGTAAAACACTCATTCTACTTGAGGCCTTACACTTCATATAGTTTTATAGGGATGTGATGTAGCAGGACTTAACCTACACGTTATTGCCAGAAAATCAACTAGCATAAACTGCCATACCATCATTAGGTTTCAGCTAGTAATCTCTGCAGAAATCTCTAATTGCTAAGTTAAATTTCGTTGCTTGTTCTATGAGGAAAAGAATATTAAAAGACAATTTGTGTATTATACAACTTTTCTCCTTTTCCACAGGTACGCGAAATTTTGAAGCGCACATCTACAAAGGCCAGAAACAGCATGGGTAAGAAGGATGGAAGATAACTATATGTATTGTTTTAAAAGGAATTGCTTAGGAATTGCACACTGAATATTTGTTTATCTAGCAGAACACAAGAGTATGCTGGAACATTTCCACAAAAAAATAGAGTCTGAAGGAAATGTGTTTCCTGATGAAATGTGAAGGAAATGTGTTTTCTGAGGAATAGGGTCAGACTTTCTGGTCCACACTTTAGATAGGACATGGTAATGGGAGTTTACTTTTCATTTCTACAGGTGTAGGATCTGGCACATAACTTGCATTTCAGAAGTTATTATAAAATTGGATATGATTATAGTATGATCTGATTTTGAATATGCAGATGTCAGTTCCAATATATTTATCGCATTACTCCTTCTAGGAACAGATTTTTCTTGATATTTCAATAGAATAATACATCTTTGCAGGTTATTCTTGTCACTACTTTAAAAAACAATGCCAATGAACTGAATAGTGAAATATGTGGATTAACTATGACTGCTATGAAGATACTGGGTGATATTTTTGGGTAGCCCTGAAATGCTCGGAGCTTTTTTTTTTTTTTTTTTTTTTTTTTTCCTCAAGTTTGAGAATATATAAAGGTGTACTTACTCTCTTTTAATTACTCTTTCCTTTCTTCCATTGTGATAATGAAACATGTATCTCCCTCGAGTTGAAGAGATGACATATTACTCCTCGTCTGGCATGTTTTTGGAAAGTCCTTCTGTAAGCTTGACCACTTATGCGATGTCCTAGGATAGTATACTTGCAAAGAATAAGCATCCAGTTTCCTGCAGTCTTGGTGTAGTTCACTGCAGTGAAGCTGCAGTAACAGCTTTCATTGGTACAGCAGCTAGAGTGGAAAATAAATTAATTTAGGATTCCATGAAATATATATAAACAGTTTTTAATCATATGAAAAAAATCACAAAAAAAGTTGATCTCATATCAACTTAGTATCAGCTAAAAACACTTGGTTTTACCCAGTACAAACATTTAAATTTGGGATTATTAGTGTTTCCTTTTTTTTTTTTTAAAAAAAAAAAAATAAATAAATAAAAGAAAGAAAAGATGGTAAGAAAACATCAAGCATTTTTTTCCTCTCTTTTACTCTAATGTGAAAAAGCAGTTTGATCCACTTCAAGCTCAGGACAGTGATGCTGGAAGTCTTTAAGCAGTCTTCAGCAGGTCTTCAGAAATCATAATACAATAGGAGGAAATTAACAACAGTTCAAACACAATTGCTTATTGACTTTTCTGCTTTATTTTTTATATGATTTTATTGAGTCTGATCCCACTTCTATGATGTTTTACAAAGAGGGTATATTTGTTTCTAGTATAACTCTGAATTTCTGTAAAATTTTAAAACCAAAATTCTTTTAATAGAGGGCTTGACTTTGTGTTTGGATCAACGAACACAAAGATTTCCCAATTGCATTAATGCATGTAGTGACAGGGTTGTTTTTCTCTATACCAAGGGAGAAATTTATTGGAAATGACTATCTAGCTTCTTCGCCAGAGATTTTTCCCAAAACACTTCAGAATAATAGCTGTGTATCTTCACTATGGATTTTTTTTTTTTTTTTCCATGATTACTTTTCACTGGACATTGAAAGCAAGGAGGTCTGTAATAAACTGCTGATCTTTAACATTCATCTTAAAGAGGAATTGTAATCACATGTAGGTACTGAAAACAGAATATCTGTTAAAGTCATAAGTCTGAAGAGCATGTAGGTGCTATAATCATTAGCTGGGGATTCAGTGATAGTATGGGTTCAATGTGAAGTGCTGTGTTTCTTTATCTTCCTATATCGTTCGCCAGACTTCATGTCTGTAGTCTTTAGGACTCACTTTTTATCCTGGTGTAAGCATCTTTCCAACATAACCATGGATTTGATGAGCAGAAACTGAATAAAATCCTGCAAAAAAAGACAGGTTGTCATCTCAGAAAGATGACCTTGTGTATTTATATCATAGAATCATAGAATCATAGAATATCCTGAGTTGGAAGGGACCC
>NW_023302907.1:0-1958 GCF_011077185.1 Oxyura jamaicensis
AATTAATAATTATTAATAAAATTATTAATGCGATTAATAATTGTATTTATTAATAGTGCAGTCATGCCAAATTATTTATCCTTTAATTAAGAGACTCACCCATGTAGGTATTTAAGGATGATTCAAACCATGAGCTGTAAGAATCAATAGTGACCATAAAGTAGGTTTCCAATTTGGAAGTTTCTGTTTTGCAGTTTCCTAAGAACTCCACAATATACCTTGATTTATGAAGAGAGGCATATGAGAACAAGACACAGAAGATCAATTGTAATGCAGACTGAATCAACAGGGAGGAGGCTAAACCCCTAAGTCTGAATTAGCCATCAGACACCCTCAGGAGCTTCTTCCCTCATATGAAAAGCTTGGATGAATTTCGTCAGTAGTTTGATGCATGGTTTTGTTCTTTTTTCATTTTGACGGGCACTGAAGACTTTCACTGATATCCCAGTAACTTAAAGTTGCATTTCTTTTAATGAAAGTCATTGCCATATTAGAGGTGAGAGTCTGTTAAAAAGAGAAAGTTGTCCCATCTCAACACAAATGCAAGGTACATCTGGAAAAACAGGAAGAAGATCGAATTGAGTGATCAACAGGAGCTTAGAGTAGTCTTTGAGAAAATGTAGGTAGGCAAGGGATTAAAAGAATTTTAAAAGGCTTTGCTGTAGGACCAGGTAAAAGGGAGCTGGTCCAGCACAGTTTGTTTCTTCACAAATTAGTTTGCTCACAGTTTATAATTGATTAGCTTCGAAATTTAGTTTCTATAAATCCTCTATCCTAGTCTCACTTAGTTGTCACATATTCTCTTCTTGCCTGTGAAATGACAAGAAATATATATTTGGTGTTTCTGAAAACTTAGTGAATCTCATCTTAAATTGAAGTATTGATTAGTGTTCGTTCCTTGCATTGTTCACACTTCTTAATAAAACACTTGAACAGCAGTACCAATTAAATGCACTTTTTTTTTTTTTTTTTTTTTTGTCTTCAAAATTTCAGTAACACTTTTCCATGCCTTATCAATTCTTTTCTGCTTTGGATTAGTCAAGTTATGAGCATGAAATATTAAGGTGTAAGAAATTACTTATCAAACAAAGATCATCTCACTACAGCTAACACTTTTTTAGGTGCTGGGGCTTCAGGGTTATAACTGAAATAAGTCGTAACAACACATAGCACTCCTTTAATATGTTGGGGACATTCTCCAATCCTACCCTTGTCAGTCACTGAAATTGTTGTAAAAAAATATGAAACTAATAAAAAGTGACAATAAAATATATTTAAAGTATTTTCCATTATACTATCCAGCAAGGAGATATCCCATTTTTTATGAGTCATGTTAAGTGATAGGCATGGACCTTCTAGCTATAGCAGTCTTTCTTATTACATCCAGATTCTGCTTCTGGGTGGTAAGGCAGGCTTTTAAGAAAGAGAATTAGGTGTTATGATGTTCTGTCTTCTAATGCCAATGCCAAGGGCTGGGAATGGGTTTCAGGGGGTCAGCTTTGGGCTGTATAAATTACATTAAGGAAAGATAGGTGCCTGAAAAAAAATGGCTCATGTGTGTCCTGTACCTTATGCTCTAATAGAAATGTGAGGGGAATGGGGGAGAGGGCAGTGCGGGAAATGAGACCCTCATTTCCTACTTGAGAGGAAAACAAGAAAACGATTTTTGTGTTGTCTTTTCTGACAGTAAAAAGCCAAGAGTTTGGAATCACAATTTGAAAATTGAAGGGGTCTTCCTTCCTTCCTTCCTTCCTTCCTTCCTTCCTTCCTTCCTTCCTTCCTTCCTTCCTTCCTTCCTTCCTTCCTTCCTTCCTTCCTTCCTTCCTTCCTTCCTTCCTTCCTTCCTTCCTTCCTTCCTTCCTTCCTTCCTTCCTTCCTTCCTTCCTTCCTTCCTTCCTTCCTTCCTTCCTTCCTTCCTTCCTTCCTTCCTTCCTTCCTTCCTTCCTTCCTTCCTTCCT
>NW_023302908.1:0-6552 GCF_011077185.1 Oxyura jamaicensis
CCTCGTCCACCCAGCGCGACACTTTGTCATAGAAGGAGATCAGGTTCTCAATCCCACTGAATTTGCTTCTTGCAACTGAAGCAAGAAGGCCTAATCAACAGGCTCCCTTTGAACAGGCAGCCTGTAGTAGAAGGACCACAAGGTGTCCTTTGTTGATCCAGTCCCTAATTTTTACCCCAAGCTCTCAACCTGCTCATGGTTGTTTCTCAGAGGCAGCTTTCCACAATCTATCAATTTCTTAACTTAGAGGGAAATCTAACATTTATTAACATGAACATTTCTTAACATTCCTTGTTGCAGACTCATTTGACCCTACATGAAAGAGTAGAAATGAGTGATAGTCCTCTGGCTTTACCAGTCTTTGTATCCTTTTTCTGATATTGTAAATGTGGGCCCATGGGAGGCAGCAAACCTCGCTAGAGAGATTGTCCAGATGGCAAATGGGTGCTTCAGTGACTCTCAGCAAGGAATCTCCAATTACTAACACCCTTCATGCATTTTTGGTGGCACTCATTCTAATACAGGTGGTTGGTTGGTCCAACTTTGTGCAGTTGTCCTTTCCTGGCTCTTGACCATTACTCACACACTCATTTTTCCAGCCCCAGAGCATCGTATCTGCTGCACAGGGGCACCTCAGTGACAAATAGGAGGACTCTTCCTCCTGCTCCAAGCAGAGATGAGGCTCAGCGTTCCTGGTCTTGTGAGTAAGTCAGGTCTGTCAGTTCAGAGTTGGAAGCCAGGTAACCTACCCTTTGCTAGGACTTGAGGCCTGGCTGTCACTCAGCCCATGTCAGCACATGATACCATGCATTAATCTCTCGCTCAGATTCCTGGATACTACACTGCCTGGCGAGCTCCTCTCGCAACACGGCAATGTGCTCTAAAAGTTCATCCAGCTAGGCACCCTTGCACCCACAACACCCACCTCTGCCTTCAGGCCTCAGGGGGCTTCCAGATTCTGGAGATCCCTGCAACTGAGGGTCTGGGCAGCTCTTTTGGCCTTCGGGAGGTCTTTTTGGATGTTTGTGGTGTTATTCTTTCTGTTTATTTATGAATTATAATTTCTGTTCTTGGCCCCATCATATAATGCCTACATACTCCTCAGCAAATCATTTACTTCCATGCCCTACTCCCTGAGATAAATAGTGATAGTGAAATAGATTTTTTAAAGTCCAATTCAGTGTTTGAGTTCTTCCTCCTCTGCAGAGATTCAGATATTATAAAAAGAGCTGCTAAACTCTGCAGTTAAAATTGTCTTCAAGATCTTGAGAGGGATGTAATGAAACAATGCCATTAGTTCTGTTTTAGCAAGAGGTCAAAAAAATCAGTCTCTGCAGGTGGAAAAAACAAATGTGTGGCTTTGGTCTATTCCATCCTGTTAATTCCCTCCAGCAGACAATTGTTCAGTCCCATCTGCAGTTTGTATACAGCTCTGTCCAGCTGAGGACCTGTCATCACTTTCTCCTAGAGAAGGCTGCCCCACAGGTAAGGGGTCTCACAGAAAGGACAGACCTCCTGGTAACTGGCTATATATATATATATTTTTTTTAATGTGTTGCCGTATGATTGGTATCTAGAATTGTGACCATCATGAATGGTTTCATTTTTTTCCTTTTTGTTTAAAATATTGATGCTTACAGAAAGCTATATATTTTAGGATTTTCTTTTCTTGGAAGATCAGGCTGGTGGCTACGCCAGTGTTTCTGTGCTGCTTAACATGATTGTGTGGCTCGTTTTCAGAAACAGACAAACAGTACACTTCAATAGACAATTTTATGAATTACAGCATTAAATGAAACATACTTCTCCGAGTTAACAATGAATTAACACAATTTATACTTTAAATTACTGGATTCCTGACAAGCTGCTTATGAAATATAGGAAAAGAATCATACCATATTTACCTTTTAGCACCTATACTGAAATATGAGAGTCACAGATGCCTTGTCTGGCCTTCGTATTGACACTTTTTGTTTTGTTTTGTTTTTTGTTTGTTTGTTTGTTTTGTTTGTTTTTTGTTTTCTCTTTCTTCAGTGGAAATTAACCTGACAAATGATTATTATGTAAGTGGAGGTGGCTTAGACACTGTATTCAAAGCAAGCAAGATCACTTTTCACTGGGGAAAATGCAACGCATCATCAGATGGATCAGAACATAGTTTGGAAGGACAAAAATTTCCTCTTGAGGTAAAGTACAGAATACATTTTGAGGATTTGTGATTCTGCAAAAAGTAACATTGTTTACTAAACACCTTTGTTCTTCACTTGATTAAAGCCTACTTGCGAATTTAATCATCACTTCAATACACATTAGTAATATTTAAATGATGCATTGGAGAACAGCTTTGTGAGGCATTAGTCCATTGAGGGTGTCTAAGCTGTGCATTTTTTACACATCCTTTAAGATGACATTGGGAGCTGCTTCTGATCTATCAAAGTTTAAAACCCTACAAGTTTGGCTTATCTTACTCCAAGTTGTGGTTTATTTGAGGTGGAAATGGATTTTTCAAAGCTGGGGCTTTGCTGAGAGCTCATGAGAGCCAGGAGCTGCTTGTCTCATGAAGAAATGTGGCTATCCTGCCAGGCTGGAAGGGGTGTTGAGGAGCCAGTACGTGAAAGCTGGTCCTGTGTGGCCCTGGATGTTTTGACAAAAGATCTTGCAGTGGTGTGGGGATGGGGAGGAAGCATGGAGCAGCTCAGCATTCCCTGAAAATATTCTGCAGACCAGCTTTCAACCCTCAGTGTTGTGATATGATTGTTTTCCAGCTAAAAAGACACAGCTATGGCAGGCAACTGAGCTGCTCTACACTTCAGACACTTCGGATTTCTGTGTCAGAGCAAAGCAGTAGGGCCAAGGTTGTCCTATTTTCCATGAAGAGCTGTGAGCCAGGAGCTTTCCTTGGGAAATGTTTTCTTTACCATGCAGCTATTTAAAAGTTCCCATTCACATCCCACCTGTCCCACCAAGAGATCTAAGAGAGGATTCACCTCCATCACCACCACAAGAAAAGCCACCATGAGCAGGAGACTCTCCCTTCCTGTCAGTGACATGGCAATGGAAGATATTCCCAACTGTAATTGAAGAGATAGAGGAAGAGATGCAAATCCAATGCCCATGACAGCAAATTTGGTCACCAAATACCTGGAAAACTTTTTTTTACCACATTTCTCTACACTTACTGCAAGGCAGGTGCAGAAGGGACACCTTGCCTTTTAGTTTCTGATTTAAAACTGATTTCAAGATTCATCTCACCTGAGTATTCTAGGTTAGATATCCATTATCAGCTAGTTATCTAGGCTTGCTCTAGTGTCCATGGAGAATGATATGCTCCTTGATATGGAGCACAATCTACTCCTACAGATTTAGTGGTTTTCTGGTATAGATCTTTTTTAGATGGGTAACAGCTGATTAATTCTATTAATTAATTATCTTGAATATTATTTTTTTTCACAAGCCAGGCATATAAATAACTGAATTAATTTTATTTTGTATATAAGTAACTTATTTTAATACATTTTATTTGCAGATGCAAATCTACTGCTATGATGCAGATCAATTTACAAGTTTTGAAGAGGCAATTAAAGGAAATGGAAAGCTAAGAGCTTTATCAATTCTGTTTGAGGTAAACAAAATACATCTTTGTGTCATTAAGCAAGCTTTGAAACAGCAGATGTTCAATCTGAATTTAACGGGTTCCAATGTGTGATCACTGAGTTAAAAATTTGCATATATTTTTCTAAGTTATTTTCACAAAAAAGCAAATGGGCAAATATGTTTGCACTCCTTTAGGTTGTGTATAATGTTGTTGGTAAACTGCAACCTTCAATTTTTTTTCGTGAAGTCTGTGCTGTAAAAAATGCAATTTCTTTTTAACAGATTGGACTAGAAGATAATCCGGATTATATTCCAATCATTAATGGAGTAGATAGTGTTAGTCGTTTTGGTAAGTCTGCTGCCATGTTTTATTGAATACTGTTAGACTACGTTCCATTTCAGCATAATTATGAAACTTTAAAGGCATTTGGGAACACAGTTCTCAATAGCTCAGACATTTATATTTTTAAGAAATGACATAAATCATGCATTTAGTTTACTACAAGACATTATTTGTAAGAACATCAGTTACTGTAAATGAATAAATATAATTATCACAAAGAATTTGCAACTTTTAAAATTATAGGTGAAGAGAAAGGTCTGATTTGTTCCACAAACTTTCTTAGGCATAGATTATTGAGTATTATATGTGGCTGGAAGCCAAATAGCACTGTTGTACCCATCCAAGATGTGTCTTACAAACATCAGATATTGTATGAACATTAGTATTCAGCAGACTCAGTGGGGACAAATGTTTTTTTCAGTAGCTGCTATACAAATTTGAAATAATTTGATTATATTACAGTTGTAGTAGTATTATTTATACCATCTGTTGGCTCTTCAATGTTTTAGAATTCCTTATGGTTTTACACTAAAGCACATGGACTTCAGGGCAGTGCATGAAGAGATCTGGACTCTGTTTCTAATTCTGTTACATAGTGGCTTCACAGACGAATAAATACAAATGCCTACTGTCCTGAATAGGTTTATTTTCTTGCTCCATGAATGGCCAAACCCTAACAAAATAGCTAACATTGCCTCAGTTTTCCTACATGTAACGATACTTGAGTTTTGCAAAGACCTTTAATATTGATGGGTTGGAAGTTGTTAAAGACTCTTAATGCCACTATTTTAAAAGCTTTCAAAAGCATGACAGTAAAATTGAGATCGTTTTTCTCCAGAAAACAAACACTGTTCAATGAATATAAAAGGGAGTAACTTCTGTAAATTACAAAGACAGAGGAGGGGGACATATAAAGCTGTTAGGATTCACTATCTTTGTGTGCCATCTTCTGTGAAACACAAAGGAGAATGAGTAATACATCAAGGCAGATACTGTCCTACAGCCTTGGATGGGAGTTGTAAATTATCAGCAGCAAGATTCAAGATAGAGCCACTACATAGCATTTCAACAATGAGCAGAATATGGTTTTCTTGAATAGATTGCAAATGAGCTCTGAAAATTCAGGTCACAAGTAAATCAAGTTGTTCATTGTGAAGAAAAATGAATAGCATATGATCTACCCTTGTCTGCAGTATATATGAACTGTCCTTGTCAGTCACATCTGTATTGTACACATTTGGATCCCAGCTGCTGAGCTCTCAGGTTGTACAGAGGACTCCTATTCCTTCTGGACACACTCTCTGTTTCTTATAATCCTTTGTGGGTGTTTGATTTTAAAATCTAGATTATCAATCACATTAAAAAGTCATTTTAAAATCCAAATCCAATGCTATAAATGAGAAATTTCAATGTCCCCAAGCCTTTATCTAACATGGACTGGCCATTTATTTTTACTGAAGGAAAAATGCATCAACTAAACATTTATCAGATAACAATGATAGCTACTGTCTGAAGGTAGCTAACACGTTGACAAGAGGAATAGAAGGATGTGCTTTGCTTGGCAGTGCTAAATGTTTCCCTTTCATTATATGTGGATAAGGGAGAGGGGAAGAGCTACCTTTTAAACCTTAACTCTGTGAAATAGTCACTGTACAAAATAAAAAGCTTCAATGCTGGTTCGGTTCTGAAGGGCAGAGGGGTCCAGGAAGGCTGGGCGCTCTTCAAGAGGCAAATCCTAATGGCGCAGGAGCGGTATGTTCCCATGTGCCCAAAGATGAGCCAGCGGGGAAGAAGACCAGCCTGGCTGAACAGAGAACTGTGGCTTGAGCTTAGGAGAAAAAAGAGGGTTTATAATCTTTGGAAAAGTGGGCAGGCCACTAGGGAGGACTATAAGGATGTAGCGAGGCTGTGCAGGGACAAAATTAGGAAGGCCAAAGCTCATCCGGAGCTCAATCTGGCTACTGCCGTTAAAGATAACAAAAAACGCTTTTATAAATACATCAACACAAAAAGGAGGACAAAGGAGAATCTCCATCCTTTACTGGATGCAGGGGGAAACTTAGTTACAAGAGATGAGGAAAAGGCGGAGGTGCTCAATGCCTTCTTTGCCTCAGTCTTTAGCAGCAATACCGGTTGTTCTCTGGATTCCCAGTACCCTGAGCTGGTGGAAGGGGATGGGGAGCAGGATGTGGCCCTCACCATCCACGAAGAACTGGTTGGTGACCTGCTACGGCACTTGGATGTGCACAAGTCGATGGGGCCGGATGGGATCCACCCAAGGGTACTGAGAGAACTGGCAGAGGAGCTGGCCAAGCCACTATCCATCATTTATCAGCAGTCCTGGCTATCGGGGGAGGTCCCAGCTGACTGGCGGCTAGCAAATGTGACGCCCATCTACAAGAAGGGCCGGAGGGCTGACCCGGGGAACTACAGGCCTGTCAGTTTGACCTCAGTACCAGGGAAGCTCATGGAGCAGATCCTCTTGGGAGTCATCATGCGGCACTTGAAGGGCAAGCAGGCAATCAGGCCCAGTCAGCATGGGTTTATGGAAGGCAGGTCCTGCTTGACGAACCTGATCTCCTTCTATGACAAAGTGTCGCGCTGGGTGGACGAGG
>NW_023302909.1:0-1403 GCF_011077185.1 Oxyura jamaicensis
CCCCCCCCAGGGTGACGCCGATGTCCAGAGCAGCCCCGCGGCCCCCCGGCCCCCCCCGGCCCGGCCCCCCTCCGGTGAGCAGGGCATGGGGACGGGGACAGGGACGGGGTCCCTCCACCTGGGGGGCGGGGGGCAGTGTCCCCTCCTCCCCAAATTTTTGCCCCCCCCCCCCAGATGCCGCAGCAGAGCCGGGCCCCACAGAGGAGGAGACGCCGGTAAGGGGACAGGTTGGGGACAGGGGGGTGGCAGCGGGACGGGGGCTGTGGGGGCACTGGGGGCATACTGGGAACATCGGGGGGGACCCTGGGGACACCCTGGGGACACCCTGGGGACACCCTGGGGACATGGGGCTGTGTCCCCTGGCAGTGCCTGGGGGACATGGGGCTGTGGGGACCCCCTGGGGACCCCCTGGGGACCTTAGGGACACCTTGGGGACCCCCTGGGGACCTTGAGGACCCCCTGGGGACACCCTGGGGGCATTGAGGGGACCCCTTGGGGACCCACTGGGGACACTGGGGCCCCGGCAGCGCCTGCGGGACACGAGCCAGTTCGTGGTGGCCGAGCTGGCGGCGCTGGAGCGGGAGCAGGCGCAGGTGGACGCCCGCGCCCGGAGCCTGGAGCGGGAGCTGAGGGCGCTGATGGAGTCCGGTACGGGGACGGGGGGGGGACACGGGGACATGGGGACACCCGGGGGACACAGGGACATGGGGACACCCGGGGGACACGGGGACATGGGGACAGGGTGGGGGACACGGGGACAGCATCCATCAGGGGGTTGGTTTGGGGCCATGGGGACCTGGGGTGGGGACATGGGGAGGTGGGGACACGGGGTGGGGACAGGGTGGTGGTGTGGGGACATGGGGACATGGGGACATGGGGACACGGGGACACGGCGATGGCACCCAGCAGGGGACGTGGTGTGGGGACAGGGATGTGGCGGGGGAATCTGGGACACGGGGACATCTTGTGGGGGCACAGGGACGTGGTGTGGGGACACGGGGACAGTCCCCAGCAGGGGACACCACGTGGGGACACAGATGGGTTCAAGGGGTGGCAGTTTGGGGACACGGGGACATGGGGACGGGGATTTGGGAACACAGGGACAGGGACGTGGTGAGCAGACCTGGAGACTGGGGGACAGCACCCAGCGAGGGACACGGGCAAGGGGACTTCAGGACATGGGGTGGGGGCAGCCCGTGCCCCCCCGGTGTCCCCACGTCCCCCCGGTGTCCCCATGTCCCCTGTCCCTGTCCCCAGGCGCGGACCCGGTGCGCGAGGAGCGCCTGATCCAGGAGTGGTTCTCGCTGGTCAACACCAAGAACGCGCTGCTGCGGCGCCACGACCAGCTGCAGCTGCTGTGAGGGGGGGCCGGGGGGGTGTCACCCACCCGGGGGGGGGGGGGG
>NW_023302910.1:0-16920 GCF_011077185.1 Oxyura jamaicensis
TTCTTTTATTTTCTTGTTCAGCCACAGTGCTTCTTTATACATAAAAAGATGTGATGCCACAAGTCGATATCAAACTAATTTTCAAATTTGACTTTTGTGGCTATCGTATCTCATGAGCTTATGCAGTGATGCTTAAAATTTTTGATAAATCATAATATATTAGACATTAATCACTCCTGCTCTGTATACACATCTTAACCTTCCATTGCCCTTGAAGTTATGCAACTTTATTAGTTTGTTTTTTATCTCAGCATCTGACAGATATATGGATATAACTATAGTACACCGTCTTTCCTTTACTTATGTGTGTGTGTGGCTGTATTACAGACTTCATATCATGGAGTTCATTGACATAGAAAACCAATCACATTTATCTAAGTGATCCACTAGTTGAATTTTAAGATCATCTTCCAACTTAATTCTTTAACTTTGTCCTTGCTGTTTAGTGAGCATTTTTTATTCAATCATTTTAGCTTTGTTTTCATAGGCTTAAAATTATGGCTTGGCATAAGAGATGCTTTTTCCTCCTGTGAAGTCACCATCAGGTAACCGTTTTTGAGGTTGTGCAATACAGTCTGCTTACCTTACAGTATGATTTGTTGTCATTGGAAACGCCTGTAGTGCAGTGCCCAGGAATGTATGTCATTTCAAAAGGAAAGGATCCTTTTTTCCCACTCTTTCATTTGACAGCAAATTTTTACGATGCCTTTGAAAATGTCATGTAATATTAAATATTCAAAAAATCTAATTTCAGAATTTAGAAGAGGTAATGGTTTCCAGTTTTGCTGCATTATACTCTACTTGATTGTTACCTTGAGCCTGAAATCTCAGTCTACTGCTTTGTTGTACATTTTTGCATTTCTTCTCCAGAGCCACAGTGTAAATGTGTCAGTGACTGCTTGTGCATGCAGAAGGGCTTGGGTGTGTTTATGCAACATGCTAGATCACATAATAAGTACTGTAAACATTTCTGCATACATCCCTTGCAGTTTTACTCTTTCAGCCTTTAAATAACATCCCACTATAAATATCAAGCCTGGTTTTGAGGATCAGTGCCCATAAAACACAGAGACAGTATTGCATAGAGTTGTAAAGCCATGTTTGCAGTAAGGTAGATGAGGAACATTTATGGTTTCTACTCTCACAGCCTGTATATGATGAAGCTATGCATTTTTGTATTACAACAGGGATTAAAAAAATGATAGATAAAAAAAATGCACTGCAATTGATCACCCCCAGTGTGATGCCAGACATCTGCTGGTTCCAGTGGTTTGCCATCAACAGTTTCATTCTTTTCCTTCTTCACCTTTCATCTTCTTTGCTCTACCCCCACCTAGAAATCTGTTTTCTTTCCTACCTTACTCGTCTCACCTCCCTACAGACTACACATCCCCAAGTCCCTAGTGATCCTTTCTTACTTGCTTGGTCTCTTTGGCCTGCCCTTCAGCTTCTCTGTCACCCTGTTTCAGGTCCATCCGTGAATGTTCATTCTGCTAATTTTCCTTCCCCATTCTCTGCCCACATCTACCTTGCAGCCCAGGCAGCTGCAGGTCTCCTCAGTGTATCACAACTACTCTGGGGGCAACAGATACTGACTGGCCAGCTTTCAGCTGATGTACTTGGCTGCTTTTAGACAAGGCAGTCTGTGGAGTAGACAAGCTTTCAAAACCCTAGCTTGTGTTTTACATCTGATATTAAATATTTGTCACAGTTTGATTGGTACTTTTACCTGTCTTAGGTAGCTGAAAGTCAGCTAGGATGTGTCCTCAGCATGTGGAAAATGTCCAAAGCCCCAGGGAACAAAAAGGAATTAGAGAGCTGTAAGTGCTGCTGCTTGAAACCAGGAGCTGATCCCTGACAGCCCTCTGTATCTCCCACCTATATCCCAGAGCTGCAGGTGGTTGAGCACTGGCACAGGTTGCCCAGAGAGGTTGTGGAGTCTCTCTCCTTAGAGATCTTCAGAAGCTATGTGGACACGATCCTGAGCAACCTACTCTGGGTGGCTGTCCTTAAACACGGGGGTTGGACCAGATGACCTGCAGAGGTCCCTGCCAACCAGGAAGGGACAGGAGGCAGGAAGGGACAGTGGCTGGGAAATTATTTGCCTTGCATCTCTCCCCTTATGCAGAGGTTTGTGTATAATGCAAAGGGTTTCTGGGCTTTCCTGGGTTGCTCAAGTTTCACATATCCCAAGAGAGTCCAAGGCTCTGCTGAGTTCAGTTCTTTATTGAGAAAGGAGAAATATGAGGAGTCATGTCCTCTGCCTGTCCATATGTGGCAGTGGAGTGATGTGCTGTACATAATAAGTTCATAGATCATAGAATCATGGCAGGGGCTGGAAGGAACCTCAAAAAAATCATCTAATTCCAGTCTGCCTGCCATGGGCATGGATGCCACCCGCTAGATCAAGTTGCCCAGGGCCCCATCCAACCAAGTTACAGAAACCTGTGAGCAGGATTGAAAAGGTTAATGCTAGTGATATTTAAGCTGTTATCTACAGGCATTGGAGAGCTTATGTGCACCCAAACTGAAACTAAAATAGCGACTTGGGTTTAAACCTGAATTTACCAGTAAATCTTGGCGTGACAATGCTGTGCTTTTACCTTCAGTGGCCTTTTCCTGCTCAGCATGTGGATAGCCTCCACTAAATTTGTACTCTGGAGTTGATCCAGTGTTTTGTCTATCCTCTGCCCTGGAACTGATTTAACCAAATCAGATTAGTGTGTAGATGAGCCTCCAGAATATTCAGGTACACAACTGGCCTACAGGTATGATTAATAGGGCTAGTCTTTGTTTAGTTCCAGTCTACGTATAGATGAACACTGAATTAACACTTGCTGAGATGAGTGGTGTGGTTCATGCCTCTAAGAGATATGGTTCCAGTTAGCATGCAGATAAAGTGACATCTGTTCATGGCAGAGCCTGAAAAGCTGTAAATGAAAAGGGGGGTACCTCTGTACTAATACATGAATGCTGTGAATGTTCTCTTGTATATAAACAGACTTCATGAAAACAAACAAACAAACAAAACAAGTGGGAAGGAGAATGGCTTAATTTAAAGAACAAAAATGCCCAAGGGTTGTTAAAGGTAAATGGCAGAAACTTTGAGCAGCCTCACTTCCAGGCCACAGCCAAAACTGATATCATGCAGGAAGGCTGAAAAGATATGGGGTGGTAGTGGACAGAGAAACTCTGTTAATGAGGTGGAATCAAGTAAAAAAATGTGGAAAGATAGACTTTCTCTGCAGCATCTGCAAGACGAACAGAAGAAGGTGGTGCAACAGCAGGGGTGACACCTCTGCTTTAAAAACCTCCTCCTTTAAAAGTCTCATTTCTTAAAGTAAACTGTTTAAAGTTGGTTTTAACTTGGCTGTGGCCTCACTATGTTTGAAAAACAGTCTTCTGATGATATCTATAGTGATAGGTAGAAAAAAAGTATTTTGATGTTTCATACTTGGATGAAGGACTGAGAGGTGAAGGACCCAAAAGGAGACCAACCCTGTGAATGGGACAATTATAACTATACTGTTTTCACAAATGGATCAAGCCATAACTCTTCATTTTTTAAATGAAAGTTAAAGCTGATTCTGGCAAAAAGGCGGTACCTTTTTTCAGAGAGATATGCCGTCATACTGCTACCTACAAGTCTCATCTTGCCCCAACTTGTTTTACTTATTTATATATATATCAGGTAAAATTTGTGTGATCTACTCCTCTCCCATTTCTTCTGTCTTCTGATAGCTATGTATTTTTTCCTGTGATTTGCGTTCTAACCGTTGCAGTTCCAACCTGTAGTCTTTTACTACCGTGTTGAGGCCAAAGCACAGAAATGCAGATGATTTTGGTGTAGATTTATTGGGTGTGTGCTGGGAGATAATTTGAGTGCATGAAAACTGCTTTATGGAATGATCCTCTGGTACTCAATGAGGAGTGCTTCGAGCAAGACCAGAGACTGAAGCAATATTGTCAGAGGTGATGTATCTGGAAAAGAGCTCCTTATGAAAATACAAATTGCATTAAACCTATAGCAAGACACTTAGGATGAAGGAATAAACTATACTTTTAATGGTCATTAGCTCTCAGAGAATAATTTCTGGTGTTACTTGGACTCTGACTGGTCCTTTCAGGTACGCAGCAATGTTGTGAAAATTCATTTGCCATTCTGCTTTCTCAGCCCAGGGAGAAGGGAACTGCACTCTATTAAAGGATTTTTTTTTCTCTCTTTTACAAGGTTGTTTGTTATCTCGGAATGCAGGCCTGCACTGGAGCGTGTAATTACAACACCATGTCCTGGGTTAGAAAGAACTCAGACACTAAATTGTCCATGTCATCACCTGAATTTGACCATGAAATATGGCACAGAGGGACTGGGAAGGCAGCCTGTAAAGAGGTGAGGGCTGAATGGGCATTTTGGTGCATTGGGCAAATCCAATCTGCTCAATCCATTGCTTCAGTCCCACCGTGGCCATTTAATATTATTACCTGCTCCTTGCCCTTGAAATTGTGCTTCCACCTCTCTTTCCATGAGGTGTGTCTGAGTGGAGGAGGTCAGGGTTAGAGAAGAGTGTAATAAAACACGACTCATTTTACATGGGTGATCAGAGTCGTATTAAGTTGCAAAGGAGTTAATTTTTTCAGGAATGTCTTTTTTTTTTTTTTTTTTTTCATCATTCATTTTTTTCTGTGTGCAGACACCAGAAAATAGAGGTCAATTCTACTGATCAGGGTGTTCAGGGATACCCCCAAAGCTAGAATAAAACCACTTACACTCCTGTTTGTTGAAATTCTTCATTTTATTCACTTGAGCATCTTACTGTTATTCCAGGTTTTGAGGTTAAGGCTTTTCCTGTGCTTCCACTATGTGTTAGAGCAGAAAAATTGTCAAGTCACCTATTTCCAGGAGCAGGAATCCGTTCTTGCAGAGGCCTTCTCAGTGCTCAGGAAAGAAAGGCTTTGTGAAGCAGCTGTTTCAGTTTGGTGACTGGTTTGTGTTTGGAGAGAGAAGACTGCTGTATTTCTCTTCCCTGCTTATAGGTAGCACTTGTTAGAGTGCAAACACAAGAAAAGGTTGCAGAAAGATATGCCTGAAAGCCACAAGACATGCAGGAAAGGCTCTGTGCTTCTTTGGGCATAGGGACCAATAGAGGGGTAGAATGGCAACAATGATGGACCAAAAAGAAGAGCAGGACAGTGACAGAAAACAGTAGTGGCAGAACATAAAAGTTGCCGCTACCTCTATTACTCCCTTTGTAGTTATTTGCAAGAACTTCATAAAAGAAAGTTTTGGTATACGCAAGTGTGGTTGTGTATGTGTGAAATTAAATCCCGTAAGTTTTACCAAATCATTTTTTGTTGTTAATTCCACATTTCAACAACAGAAAAATTAACAAATTTCAGATGGCTGTATTGCTGGTGATACTCTCACACACATTGCCCAAGCATTGTGTCTCCTCTGGATTCCCCATAATATTCACGACATTCACTTTACATAAGGAACATTGGTATTAATAAGTGATTTTTTTTAACCCTTGAAAAGACTCTGGTTCACAATTATATTTATTTCCTTTCTATACTTTCATAGTTAACTGTTGGCTTTGGAATAAAAGAAAATCTCAGGATTACATGCTCAGTGGATCATTGATAACTGTGTCAATGTATTTGTACACCACAGCACTCTCTGAAGTGACAGTTTATGTTGTCTGATTAAACATTATTAATTAAGCATTAAATACCAAGTCAGAAAATGCTAGTGTGGAGGCTGCATATTTCCATATTTATTTGGCTGTTAACAAAGTATGATCATAGGATCATTTAATCACAGAACAGCTTGGGTTGGAAGGGACCTTAAAGATCACCTGGTTCCAACCTGTCTGCCGTGGACAGGGATACCACCCACTAGATCAGGTTGCCCAGGGCCTCATTCAACCTGGCCTTAAACACCTCCAGAGATGGGGCATCCACAGCTTCTCTGGGAAACCTGTTGCAGTACCTCACCACCCACTGAGTGAAGAAAATTCCTCTTTATATCATAGCTAAATCTCCCCTCTTTTAGTTTAAAACCATTGCCCCTTGTCCTGTCATTATCTACCTGAGCAAAATGTTGCTGTCCATCTTTTTCATAAACCCTCTTTAAGTATTGAAAAGCTGCAGTGATGTCTCCCTGGAGCCATCAGGAAGACAGACTTCTCTTCAGGCTGAACATCCCCAGTTCTCCCATTGAGCCTTTCTTCATAGCTTACATGACAGCCTACTCGTACACTCCATGTCTATGAAATTGAACCAGTGCCTGCAGCATCACCAAGGGAAGCATGTAGATCCTGTAGGGCCTTTATAAGTTGAAACTGTTGCCAAGGTTCAGGATTGCTTTGTGGCTGTTTAGTAATAATGGCATGTTTCACTACATGATTGTCCAAGGTGGTTCTGCATCTTCCTGAATGCATCAGCTCTGCTCCTCTCTGAGTTTCTTGTGTGCAACCAGTATGACCCTCTCAAGTTAGAAACCTATCTGGTGGACTAAGTTATCTTGCTGCAAACAGTAAGCTGTGGATAACACTGGCCAGGCTGGTAAAACACTAGCTTGGTGGTAACATTAGTATCTGTGGAACTTCTATGTGAAGAAGAAAAATAGATTAAAATGCAGCTAGGAATTGTCTTCTGCAATCTACTTTTTGAACATATACAACTTTGTAAAGATGTGTATTGTAGCAGCCAAATTTTTGCATTGACTTTTGTTGTTAAAATCCAGATTATGAGTTGTTCTTGAATGTGTGGTTTCTCCTGACATTCATAAGAGTCATTTTTGTTGAACTAATGCAGTAAAAAAACGAGTGGTGAAAAGATCATGCTGCTATGCTCTCACCTCAGAGGAATGCTACAAAAAAAAAAAAAAAAAAAAAAAAAAAAAAAGTCCTGCTTCTTGCAACACACCTTCCATAAGGTAAATAAATGAAGGAGGAGTACTCCGTATGTGTTATGGTACAGTCTAGTCTAACTGCTCTTAGGGACAAATTCTTTACTGTCTTTAGCACCAATAAAAGTAATTCTCTAATTCCCAGCTCTTTCTTGGCCTCTTTTGAAAGCTGAACAAGGTAACATGTGAGAGGTTTTCTAGTCTTCAGAAGCAGTTGCTATAACTCTGCATCAGTTCTACATCCGTACCAATGCCTGTGCAATTTTATGCTTGCAGTGATATACTGCAGTGGAGTTTCTCAGATTGCTCTGTAACCTCCCTTGCAGACCACACTTCTTATGGTTATACTCCTTTACCGTAAAGGACCCTTGCAATAAGAATTTCCCCATTGTCTTCTATGATAAGATCACGCAGAGACCTCGTTAAGGTTCTTTGCTGCTCCTCTGCTTCCTGGAAATTGCTCTAACAACATCATCTTTGCCTCACAGGAGGCAGGTATACATAGAGCCTTCTGTTTTCTAATGCATCCAGCATACTTTTAGTTTATCTTAGTATCTCCACGTATCTATTCTTCATATCAGTTTTCCCCTTTTTATTTCCAATTTCTTTCCAGCTGTATGGTGTGATTTGTTCTATGTTAAGGTAGATTTTTTTTAGTAAATTTTCAAGTCCTCACTTTAGTTCATACTTAACCCCTACTCACTCATCCTTCTCGTGGAGCTTATTCTCCCACTAGCACCCAGAGAAGTGAGCTGCAAATATTCCACAATAGATTAGGTCCCACTTACAGAAGTACATCTGCCAAAACCTACATCAGTGGGAGTTAGACATCTGACTGACTGCACGTTAGAGAGCTATGAGACCAAGTTCTGCTGACTTTTAGTGAGACTTACATGAGATTTTCAGATGCAAACAGGTATCCACTGATATTTAAAATAGTACCTCTCTTGACTTCATGGCAATTCAGTTGCTGAATGTGACAGGCTGTTATTGAAACTCTCAGGGAATGTCTTTCTTTCTGAACCTCTACACACTTCAGAGCCTCAGAAAACCAGTCTGGAGGTACTCTTGAAAATGGAAAGTAGGTTGCCAACACTGAGGCACTTTTGAAAATGTCAGTGAAAACTTGTATTTTCCCTTAGCCTGCATCAGTTCAATTTCTCGCATAATTCTAAAGACAACAATTTTAATGTTTAGTATTCTTCCTCCCTGATCCAACTAGGAAATAGCAGGATCACCCTGGGGCCTTTCCAGGACCAAGTCTCCCATTCTTCTTTCCTCTCTTTGTTGAAGATGAAGATGAGCTAATTTTGTTTGCTAAATCAGCATTTGCTGTGTATGTGACTTTTGCATGTGAGGTTCAGCTGAGTAATGTAACCAGATTATTACATCATTACAGACTTTCTTGAATAAATTTGAGAATAGCCTGCAGGCAGCTTCTGCAAAAAGAGTGGAAGAAAGATTTGAGATAATGTTCTTTGTCATGGCAGGTGTTAATGAGGATTTCACCAGGGTGCAGTTGATCTATTCCTTATTTATTATGCAGTGATAGAAGTTAAACTGTTCATGTAGAATAATCTCTCGAGAGGCATCTGTGTGGATTTGGAGATAAACATTTACAGGGCTGTTCAGTCTTTTCTAAGAAATGTAGATAGCCCTATTCTTTCAGGATGTGTTGAAAAATATCTCCTGGTCATTTTTGCAGCGTCGCAAATAACTAATGCTGATGACTGTGTTACTACTACCGCTGAATGTGTGGAGCAATGTAGACTGTGTAAAAGAGTCACTCAGACAAAGCTCTGATAGCCTCATTGGTAAAGTTTAAAGGCTTTATCAAAAGTTCTAAGTTTGCAGGTTAGTGAAATGATGATACAAAATTGCATATTTGCATATTTATACTTGCCTCTAATTTGTGTCTGTGTGAATTTTCTAACTGCAGGGAGAAAGAGCTTTCTAAGTCCTGCATGATGAAATAGAAAAAGAAGAAAAAGGGTGCCAACACACCTGCTCTGCTGGGAATCTTCTGACCCCTTCTTGGATGTTGTATGAAAGACTGAAGGTACTCTGCATCTGATGCTGAAACACAAACTCTAATTGTGGCTTTCTGGTTAACAAGGTGACAGCTATTATAAGAAAAGTACTGTATGCCTTTGTTGTGCAAAAGGTCTATCTGGAGGAGTTGTAATTCGCTAGCTGCCCCAGAAAACATCTTTCTCAATTGTTGTGGTTTAACCCGGCTGGCAGCTAAACACCACACAGCCATTCGCTCACCCTCCCCCCTCCCTCTCTGGGATGGGGGAGAGAAACGGGAAAGTGAAGCCTGTGAGTTGAGATAAAGACAGTTTATTAAGATAGGAAATAATAATAATAATAGTGTGTACAAAACAAGTGATGCACAATGCAATTGCTCACTACCTGCTGACCAATGCCCAGCCTATCTCTGAGCAGCCGCCCCCCCCAACCCCGGCCAGCCACCCCTAGATATTGTTCAGCATGCCGTCAGATGGCATGGAATACCCCTTTGGCCAGTTTGGGTCAGCTGTCCTGGGTCTGTCCCGTCCCAGCTCTTGCTGCACCCCCAGCCTGCCCGCTGGCAGGACAGAGCGAGAAGCTGAAAAGTCCTTGGCTTGGTGTAAGCACTGCTCTGCAGCAATTAAAACATCAGCATGTTATCAGCACTCTTTTCATCCTAATCCAAAACATAGCACCCTACCAGCTACTAGGAGGAAAATTAACTCTGTCCTAACTGAAACCAGGACATCAATGCAGCACTCTAACAGTGCCAGAAGCCCCAGTAACACGTGCAAAATGAAGCAGTTCAGAGTTTTGCTAATCTGCTTGCAATAGCCAAACCTGAAATGCTGCATCCCTGAAGGGAGGAGCTGGCTGGCAGAAGCTCATGCACAGACACCATGGCCAGTTTTGGATCATTGATCTTGTAGAGTACTCCAGTGACACAGTACTCTGGAGAATGGCCACCAGGTGATGAGGACTTGCCTTGCCAGGGAGCTGGCTCAGAGCAAAGCATCAGGAAAATATGCAGGTGGGAGTTAGAAGTGTAAGATCTGTCTGGTACACTTTAACCCTCACCCACATGAGAAGGCTTTGTTAAATTTCTGGGACTTTAAGGGCTACGTAAACTGAAGTGTCTTAGCAAACTGCATACTTTTTGCTAATGGTCACAATACAGAGTGTAGTTAGAGTTCTCCATGCAAAATAATTCAGATACTCTCATTTTAATTAAAAAAGTCTTAAAGTCTTTAATTAAGAAAGTCTTGCCCTTTCTGTCTAGCATTCATGGGGATGTTATGTACTGAAATAGGTTTTGCATTCTGGGATCTTTGTTGTGGTTACTTTTAATTTCCACTTTGGCTGAGTCCTGCAAACTCATTTCCAATTCCTTCTAGAGAAGGTTTCTTAAGAAATCAGGCTATGGAAATATCAGTCTCACTGTTCTCTGTTTTCACAGAGAATTACATGGTCTGTATGCATTCCTTCACTTTCCAGTCTGTATTACCAGAACTGTCTTAAAACACCCGGAACCAAAGGAGTTTTATAGGCACTGGGGAAATTTTCAAAATTATTTTAATTTCATCTGTTCTTTGCAGCAAATAATTATTTGATTTTGAGAATGGTTACCAGAGTATTAATTCTCATTGCAACATTTTCATCTGTTCACTTTTCCACAGAAAAAAAACGTTCAAAACTTTTTTTTTCCCTTCTAAAAATATCCCAACACGTGGCCCTACTGATTAATCAACACTGTCAGCACAAAACCTCTTTTCCTGCCCACACAAAAGTGAAACAGCAACTGGCCACAAAAAAAAGGAGAAAATTGCAATAATTGAGGATAAAACAAAGTAAGAGAATTCTGATAGGTGTGGAAGGGAGGTACAGCAACTGTGATTCAAAACTATTTTAAGAAAAATTAGTACAGTAATCAGAAACAAATCAAGGCTGTCCTAAGCAATCAAAAAAACCTTGGGTGCAGTACTTACTCATTACAGTACTTATGTGCAGAAAGCACCACATGTATGCCTGGCACCACATCTTCCAAGCACTTGCTGTGGCTGTGGGGTGTATTTCAAATGGAGACATTTTGTCCAGGGCCATTATAAATCATGTGACACGTACCAAAGACTTAGCAGAGAAGACTGTGATGCTGACTACAGATCAAACCAAAAATCTCTGGAGTAAGGAAAAAAATAAAAATAAAAACAAAAACCACCACCACCAACAACAAAAAAACAACTTAAGAAAATGGAAATGCAAAAACTGGTTATGTCCTTTAGTGTATCCTCAACAACAATCCCCCCGCCGCCCCCGGCGCCGGCCGGGCAAAGAGCCAGGGAAACCAGTTCATCCATTACTTTCATAAACACAGTATTGGAATGTTCAATGCCTGCCAGGTTGGCCAGTCAAGCATGCCACTATGCTCAAATGAACTGTAGAGTGAAAAGATAATTAAAGGAAAAAAAGAAAGGAAATATTGAACTTAAAAATAAATATCAAGTGGAAAAAAAAGTTTAAAGGAATAAAATGAAAAAAAAAAAAAAACACACTAAAAGTAAGGCAGTATAGCTTTCTTATATAGGGGAGCATTAACTGAATTTAAAATAAAAGGTTGCCCAGCATTTTCAGCTTGAAAATACCTAGCTTTCCATTACAACAACTTTTCTTATCTGGTGATTTCCATGCTTGCTGGTTGTTCTGTCTGTTAGCCTGATGTTTGTCCTGTTGTGCTCTCCTCACTGTATGCAGCTTTCTATGCAGTTTGATGTAACAAGCCATTGCAGTTCCAATCGTCAGGAAAGGTGAACAAAATATTCATGGGGTACAACAGTGTAGTATTTGACTACCCTTGTTTTTTCTGACGTTGTTTTTAGAGGTGTTATGTGCTTGTGAGGATTACTAACTGCTCTCCAAATTGTGCACTGATTTTTTTACAGATTTGCTAACATTCTTTAGGCAGCAGGCATTGCAGTCCTGTCCTCCAAGCAAGATGTTTTCCCTAGGATGGGAAACTTTATTTTTACAACTTTCCTAAATGCACACTGAAGCAATGAGGCCTTCCCTAGAGAGAATGCTTGACTTTGGTAGTCTACTGCCGTGAAAAATTTCTCAGCTGCTCACAGCCAGGTTGACTTCTGACTCTCCTGAATGTCAGAAGGAAACACAGTTCAAAACTTTATTGCTGCTGCTGCTGCTGCCAGAAGACAATACAGTATTTTCAAAGAACTCCTGTAACAAATCCATAGAGTACTTTGAATTCCTCTAGTTTATAATATACAGAACCATAAGGAAAAAACTACCTCCTCATTCTGTCTCTTCCAAGGAGGGCATTAAAGTGACAGATTTAAAGGACATTTACAACTCCATTGAGCCAGAAGGACTTGATTGCATTTTTCCACATAGGAAGGAGGTGTTGGGTATGTGTGTGTTCTCAAATGATATGTAGCTGCTGCCTTCCTTTCCAGATGGCCTGTGATGTCATTGCTAAAGATCTTGAAATTTGTTTCATGAGGAAAATCATTTCATGGCCCTCTAACAAGTTTTAAAATGGTCTTTGCATAAATGTAAGAGACCAAGGAGACAGTAGAGCAAATGGAAGGTGACAGAAAGGGACAAAGATGAGGCTGTTCACATCCCTGAATCGGCAAGGCAGGGACAAATGCTTTCTGCATGGTAAGCACAATTAGCTTACCTGTATCATGATTCTTAAAATTTCTATCTAGTGGCTGATTACTATTGGACCAGTCCAAAGAAGGAATCCTCTCTTTTGTTTTTAAGACTAGTCATATTTCTTAATGAACATGGGACCAGAACCACAGAAGATGAAATGTGTCACTTGGGAGAATGTGGTTTGCACCTGGAGGATGTCAGAAGTGCACATAGTCCTGCTGCTCAAGGAGAGAAGAAGGGGTCTTAACAGGTTTGTAGTTCTCTGCTCACCATCCCACAGAGGTGAGCTCTATCTATAAACAGTAGATACAGCCAGTGAAAGATACGGCAGATATGGCACCGGTTCCTGGAACCAGGCTGGACAACTCATCTGGAAGAGTAAAACAGCTAGCAGAGTACTTCTGTGGTTCTGCATGAGCTGAAGGAACAGGCTCTCTTTAAGACAGTCTCCTGGAAGAGGGAAAAGTGGGACATCTATCAGCTGTTTGTAGAGCAACAGGAGATACCTTGGCAGCATCTGAAATTTCTGTACCATGGATGAAAAGAAACCTCCATCATGTGGGGCTCTGACTCCAAACCCACCCCATTTGCTGAACTTGCTGCTTCTGGAACAAGCAATGTCTGCAGAAATTACACCAGGATGCAGTAAATACACATCCTGCCTTGCTTCTCTCCTTGCCCTTCACATTCTCTTGGGCAGTAAGGACTCTGAGGAGAACCTTTGCAGCTTCCTGTCAGCCTGATGTCTGCCATATACCCTTCATAGCACAGAAATGCCAGAGGTGTTGGACAGAGATCTGGATTATACATTTTATCAGCAGGGTCTCATTTTTGTTCCTTAAAGTCATCTGAAAAATAAAATAATTTAGCATGCAGATACAAAAGACTTATGTTTTCCCATGAAACCTGCCCATTATCTGATGAGGACAACATACTCAGCACAGCTAATGACCCCAGGTAGACTGAAACTATCCTGAACTGAGGTCTGAGTTTTGTGAAATCTTGGTACAATTTTCTATAGGATTTTTTGCTGTGTATGTTTGGAACAGGAACAGAGGCACTGATTTGTGCCAATAAATTTTTGCTTGAAAATATTTTTAATTGAAAAGTAACTCTTGTTTTTACTCTTGATGATGCAAATGTCCTACATACCTTCAGTTACAATCTAGATTTTACTCACAGCTGCACAGAAATTGATAGGTTCATTGCGCAAACTGAAACCTATTGTGTCCATGAGAAGAATGCATCTGATGAAAAAGTCATTTTCTCATGAGAATCTAGCAGGTGCAAGAAAGCATTAAAGAATATGCTACAGACATGCAGTTCTAGACAAGATATGTGAGGCTTTACTGACAGCATGGGAGCTAAAGTTGTAAACTCTCAAAGTAATAAGCGAAGCTGTCAAACAAAAAAAAAATGGCAAGAGTTTTCAGTGAAAAGAAGAAAAAAAAGTACCCAAAGCAGTGCAAAACTCACTTATTATTATTTGTACAACAGAACTTTGGAATATAAATAAATGGAATTGCATAAGATGGCATTTAATAAAACAGGTTCAACACATGATATAAGCATGTGGGAATGAGACAGTGAAAAGTGAACAGAAGTTACTGCAGTGTTATGTATCAACAGTTGCAAAGAGAAGGACTGTCTGGAAGAAAATTTCTTTATTTAGAATCTAAAGAAGTGAATGTCAGTATTAGAAGGAAGGATTATCCAGTATGTGAAGATGCTGAATCAAAAGGGCCATTGCCTGTGCCTGTTAATGCAGAATTCCTCAGTGAATATAGTCACAATATTTGCCTTCAAAGTATTTGTCTTCAGAAAGTACCAGGCATAATACATTCCAGTGTTCTCTTCAGGAGACTCCAGAATATCAGAGTTCCCAAATCTTTTTTTTTTTTTTTTTGGGGGGGGGGGGCGGGGAAAATCAAGACTTAAACTTCAGACTTCAGGGCTCAGGTCTGTCATCCCCTAAGTTTAGAATATTGTCCTCTAAGCCAAGAATATAGGTTTCTTCAACTGTGATAGTAGTCTGGACTCCTTTCTTAGTCCAAGCAAGCAAAAGATTCTTCTGTTCATCTCATTCATCTTGTCCAAAATAGGTCATGAACTTCTCCAGAGAGATGTCTGTTTCTTGGCGTAGACTCTGAAGAGAGTTGCTTGTAACCAGCTCATGTGGAGAGAACTGCATTGTATTGTTTGAGATGGATAAAGTTTGTTGGAATTAATCCTGTTCCAGCTTTCTACTCCTAAGAGACTGAAACTGAGAAGAGCAGAGAGACACTTCCAAACCAAGCCCAAGATCTTTTACTGATGCCTGTTTCTCAAATAAAGAAATAAAATTTAGGAATGGTGACCTCATTAGACCTATTCATTGATAGGGCGGCTTAAACAAGCTTATAAGGAAACTGCTGGACGGGTCCATGGAATATATTTACAACTCTGGGCAGGTTTGGTAATATCACGTAAACATTTGTGCTCCTGTTCCTCCACATTGTTATCCTCCTGGTACCTTTCTATGGGTGCTTTAACAGACTGACTGGAGTCAGCATCATCCAAGATGGAAACACACTGCAGTGGAGCATCAATTGAGAAGGAAGTTCTTGGAGGTGCTTTCTGCTGTGCAGTTTTTCATGATTATGACTTTAACTGCTATTTTTCACACTGCTCAGAAATCCTCACTGAACACTTTCACACAGGAGCTGGGGCAGGCATTCCTCTTTAAATTCCAATTTAAAAGAACCTTGAAGTATCAACAGCAAAACTGTGGACTTTGTGACAGAAAAAAAAGCCATCTGACTCTTGGCATTTTGCCAATGATTTTCATTGCTAAGAAAATCCATCTGACATACCTGCAAAACCAAGTACAAGATAATCCTGCAACTTTTTGCCTCACAAGTGAATTTGTTTTTTACATGGAACAAAAAACGTTGCACTACTTGTTCATTTATTTTCTTCTTAATACTACGCAATGTGATTCTGCTTGAGCAGTATATTCAATAAATGCTTGACCATTTATATGAAATCTTCAATGCATCATCCTTAAAATCTTAACAGACATCTTTGATATAATCTTTAATGTGGTCTCAGAATGTAAGATGTTCTATTTCTTATCTTACAAAGACAAAATGTGTCTTTAAATCAAGGTAAAAGTCTAAGCACAAAACATGTATGAAATACATCGATACTGCACCAATACTGAGAATTTTTGGTTTGTTCTGAACTCATGCAAAGTGAAGGACCACTTCACTGCTCTCTGGCAATGTTTCTAACACCAGAATACACTATTCAAAGACAGTGTGATGTTTTCTGCTATGGGTGGCTGGAAAAGAAGGAAAAAACAACACCTAAAATCCCATTCTGTCATAAGTTTGGATGCAGTTGGTGGTGAGGTGCTGGTAAGGAATTGCTCAAATGAGAGTCTTTCAAATTAGAAAAACTTTGGTCCTCAGGAGGTCCTATAGGAGTGGAAAGGAAGAATTGCAGATGGGCTCAGTGTGGTCATCCCTGTGTAGATAACGAATGAGAAACCTGCATGGTTGTATATGTGAAAAGAAAAACACTTAAGACTGTGATGAAAGGCCAGATGAAAAAGGAAAGTGTTATAATTCAAAATAATATAAAAGACAGCAGTAGACCATCTTTTCTTCTAGGGAGACAAGTTACTATATCACTTTCCTCAAATCACAGCAGGAATGATGGATTAGTTGGAAGGGAAAATTGGTGCCTGAGGTATTTCTGACTTCAGTGCTTTAAGTTGTCCATAATCCTTCGTAGCCTTCACCCAAACATGAAACCCTGTAATGATCATAGGGAATTACTAAGGGCAAGAACTGCTCTCCATAGTTACTTCCTGAAATCCAAGCCTGAAAGAAAGTACCAGTTTTCAGGTGCATACCAGACCTTTTGTATTCATTGCACCTTCAAAAGGGGGATGCCTCTGGGCTGGACCCATGCCCAGCTAAAGAGGCAGTCTTTGTTTTAAACTGCAAGTGAGCCTGGTGAAATGAAGGTTTTATTTTGGGTTCTATGAAAAATGTTTTGTGTTCATTTTATAATCTCCTTGGTTGAACAAACCAAGCCTGAACTAACTTCTACTTCTGTACTGAACACACAGAAGTTACTTTGCCTGTGGCTTTACCAGGATGGTGAAAGAATCATTCAGGCCAGTAAATCCTGTTTCCTATTATTTTAGGAAACTACATTTTCTTGCATAATGTAATGCAACTGCATTTTAAAACTATTTAGGCACCTGAGAGCATCATTCCTGTTCCAGAGCGTTTTCCTTTCCTTTCCTTTCCTTTCCTTTCCTTTCCTTTCCTTTCCTT
>NW_023302911.1:0-1821 GCF_011077185.1 Oxyura jamaicensis
TTTCTTTCCCATTACCCTGATTCTGTAATTCCTCTTTATGCATTACTATTAAGTTCTGGGATATTTGCATTTATGCATACAGTCAGTTAATTTTTTTAAGTTTGTTAGTCAAGTAACTGCTGAATGGTTTTCATCACCATACTGGTGTAATTGCATTGACAAGTCTTACATTAAAAACATCTTTTGGTATTTAAAAACCTTTAGGGATTTAGGTCATGCTCTTGCATTGATCCTATCTACCTGAAGCTACAGGCTTAATTCACTAATGAATCTGGGACTAAGCCTCAAGACATAAGGTCGTAATCTGTACCCCTCTCCTGGGCATTTAATGTTACCTAGTTTAATCACTATTATCAAATAATGTAAGTTTTTGCTACCTTTAAGGTCCTGTTTTACCACTTAGGAAACTACAGAACTGCTTTAGGAAAAAAAAAAATAAAAATAAAATTAACAAAATACATTAAAAAATTAAGCTTTGCTACATACTTTTTTTTTTTTTTTCTTTAGAAAGTGTGTATGAGAGCACCAGATACTAGTCCTGTGTATGAATGCGAAATAATTTTCATAAACAAATTTGAATGTATAATGTATAAATAACAATTGAAGAAAAGAACTATTGGAGATTCTTAAGGGAGTCCATGGAAATTTCCCACAAGAAAATTAAAAGGTCCAGAATTTCCATTTTAAAAATACATCTAAATATTTAGAGATATGAAATCAAATCTCTAATTTTGAAATTCTGTAGTATCCTTTAATAATTAAAGGCCCCAAACTCCTAACAAAATAAATATCTGAATGTCATAAAAAAATAAAATAATAATAATAATAAAAAGATGGAATTGGAACCACTGCTAATAATGTATTATAGAACACCATCCCATTCTTCTTTCTATCATGAAGGTTTAACTAGTTTAATCCTCAAAATTCTAATGTACATTGTTTATAGTGTATATTGTTTATAGTATTCCTAAACTAGGTTAACTGTGAAATATTGAAATAAATAAAATTATCTCTTGCTTGAATGGTGTTGTACAATAGATCTTGCTACAGCACTTTCTCACAGTCAAATTATTTTTCCCTGTTCAGACAGTGAGACTCTCTTAAATATCATTGTCCATTTTTTTTTTTTTTTTTTTTTAAAAAAAAAAAGATTCCTGTGAACTAAATTTCCACTATATCTGCAAAACTACTGGAGTAAATTAAAAGCCAGACTTTTAGGCAGATATCTCAATTATATGCACCTGTGCTGGATCAATTAGCTTACCTAATTCCTAGGAACAATGAATGGCCCACAAGTGTTCTCCATTAATTAAAATACTATCAGGATTTTCCAAGTGCCCTTCTGATGGATTCTGTCTACAGCAGCTTAAAGGGCAGCTATTTTTGATAGACCTCTGGGTGTTAATTTACCTTCTAAGTTCACTGTCCCTTCTGGCAACCCACTGCTGGATTTATTAATTTATCTTATGAAGGACAGCTTTTATTTTAGGACCTACTATGAGGGCTATACACTGTTAAACAAAATTAAATATTATACTTTAATGTTTCTCATTTTAAATGAAAAGCTGTTGTTGCTTCCGCTGTTTAATTTCGCTTGTAAACCCAAACTGGACCCATCTTTAATTACTTTTTTTATATCAGTCTATATAAAAATAATTTATTTGCATAGATGTATTTCATATGCTGCTGTAGAATAGTAATTCTTTTAGGAGTTAGCAAAACATGTTTAAATCATACTTATGTGCTTGTGACCTTTCTAATACAATGATTTTAAAAAGCAACTATTTGAAATTTTGCTTCTGGATTGAGAAGAATGCTTAT
>NW_023302912.1:0-3140 GCF_011077185.1 Oxyura jamaicensis
TGTCAAGAGTTGGACTTGATGATCCTTAAGGGTCCCTTCCAACTCAGAATATTCTATGATTCTATGATTCTATAATTTTTTTATCAAGTTTATAAATCTTGAAAATATGATCTTATATTGGAAGTGATGACAGAATGTTGATTATAGTGTTGTGACTGTGACCTTGTAATTACTGATGCCACATACACCAGCTGTGATATGTCTATGAACATGAGTTGAATCCTGTCAGATTATGCACTGCACATGGCATTTTGCAGTCCATACCATCAGTGTGCTACCTGATGTGCATTAACTGTTTTGTCTTTTACTTTTTAGTATTTTGTTGTTGTTGTTGTTGTTTGTTTGTTTTTAGATATATAGTTTCTTCTAGTGATGAGTTCACTTATGCAAAAGGGTAGTATATAAAAGTGACAAACTATAGTTAAATTCACATATATAATGACAGAGATATCTGTAGAATATCTGTAGATAAGTAGATAGGCAGATATGCATATATGTCCTTATATATAGGCATAGCATCAAAACATTAACCAGTATCTACTGCTCTGAAACTTAGTTATTTTCAGAAAAGAATAAATTGAAGTCATAACCATTTACTCTTCCCTTCCCTTCCCTTCCCTTCCCTTCCCTTCCCTTCCCTTCCTTTCCCTTCCCTTCCCCTCCCTGTTTTCCTTTTCATTTTTTTTCCTTTTCCTTTTCATCTTTTTCCTTTTCATTTTCATTTTTTTCCTTTTCCTTTTCCTTTTCGTTTCCCATTTATTTACTATTATTATTATTATTGTCTGCTTATGTTTTATTATTTCTGTAATGAATTAACATTGGTTACATTTTAACTCTTAAAGCTTTATGCATCCGAGTTTTTATCTGTAATGTTGCAAACAAATTTAAGCATTGAATCATTAAAAGTAATCCAGCTTGACTGTTTGATTTATTTGTGCATCTAACATACATGCTCTCACGATTGTATTGACTGTAAAATATTATATAAAATCATAGAGACAATTAAATTTTACAAATGCAGGGAAAATATATTAGGAATATGGTATTGTAATTTAGTGACAGATATTGTATGGTAACATAACAGCTATCAGCCAGTGAATTTTCCATGCAGATGGTCCCTGCAAGTTTTTGGAAGGTACCTTTACCTTAACAAGCTATAATATATGAGGATAAGTAAGGACTTTGCTGTATTAAAAAATATAATGTTTCAGATACTCTCATGGTTTGCATATTGCATTAACACTGACACCCATTCAAACTGGGTTCAACATGCATGTTATGTGCCCCTCTACTACTGTGTGCCAGCTATTGTGAACTCATTTGACACAAGTATCAGTTATTATCTAATAACATTTAAAATGAAGAGACTTTTTTTGTTTGTTTGTTTTGTTTTTGTATTCCAAACAGCTTTATTGTTACATTGTAATTTTTCTTTATGTATCAGTAAAGTAATAATTATAATAATAATAAAAATACAGATATAGTTTACAAATAGTTTAAAAATTTATCACATATATGAACTCTCAAAATTTATTGAGAGTTTATTCACCTATATTTTTTATTACATTAGGCTGTATAACTCCAATGAGGATGAAGTAACTGTTTCATATATGATGCTTATTTGAAGTAACTGTTTCATATATGATGCTTATTTAACACACAGAGATAACATTTGATATAACCAGTAACTGATTATTCTTCTAAAAGCCACTTTTGGTTATTTTTATTATGACCATTTTTCTTAATTTCTCTTTTTATTCATTTATGCCCATTTAGTGAAGAGTGGACATTAGTGAATTGCTTATGATAAAAATAATTTTTTGACACCAGTTAGTGAAAAGTGGATTTAAACCTTGCATATAGAATTTGGACTTTTAATTGTGTAAAATTGCTCAAAATAATGTTGAAAATACACATATATATATATATATTTTCAATTGGTGCTACTTACTTTTAAAGATGTTTTCCTTCAGAGAATGGTGCTTATATACATTTAAAACAGTAAAAGCATGTTATCAAATTTCTGCACTTTAAGAATGATTATAAGTATTTTTCCATAGTACTTTGAACATGCGTTAAATAAGTTTAATATTAATTATCATTCTCACTTTTAATGTTAATGTTTTATTCATATCCCTTAGAGTTGGTGGAAATGAGGAATCTTAAGTACATAGTTGGTAAGTTTTCAAGTAATATTATGAATTTCATTCCCTGAGCAAAGAATGCAACTCTGCAGTTTTGCTGAGATGATTAACAGGATCACGTACCTTCATTTTGATCTTAGAATGGCATTTATTATACAGAGATCAACTGAAAAAACAAACAGCACCCAAAATGAGAAAGAAAAAAAAAATAAATACAACCACTGAAAATTCATCAGTCTCAACATCTGAAACACAGTGGGATGAGCATTCTTGGACAAAGATTTGTGGAAGAAAAAGAAGAAAAGAACTAGACTTATGAAAACTCTGAAGGATTTGAGAAGATCTTGCTGTTCACAGTTGAACCTTTTGAACTGACAACAGTTTATTCAGGAGAGATTCATGAAAGGACATAGACAAATAGATAACGGTAAGGTAGAAGCAGTAAAATTGATGAAGCATTATCTTTGAAAGGTTTGCAAGATATTATTATAGACCATGTCACTCTGACAAATTTCATTAGCTGCATTAAAAAGATTTGTAAATCTTAGTAAATCTCAAAAGCTCTTCTACTCAGAATCCAAACTATTTATAAACTGAAGGCAAAGAGTAATGAAGACATTAGTCAGGTCACTGACAAAATACTCACAGGAAGATGGATTTCATCTTTGGAGCCATATGGATAAATGTATTTATGATCAGATGACAGAAAGCAGATTCCTACTGACCAGAGGGAAAGCTATGACTTCTACATAAACACAGAAGACAGCAGTCACGGATCCAGACTGCTATAGACATTAGTGTCTAGAGCACTAAAATGCCAGGAAACTCATGTTGAATAACAGCAGATTAACCTGTCTAAAGTCAAATTAAGTGATAACCTAGCTAACTATTCAGAATTGATATATAATTATACTGGAATAAAGGTAAAATAAATAAATAATATTAATATTTTGTGGTTTAACCCGGCTGGCAGCTAAACACCACACAGCCGTTCGC
>NW_023302913.1:0-2698 GCF_011077185.1 Oxyura jamaicensis
ATCCCTGGAGGTCTTTAAAAGACGTTGAGATGTAGAGCTTAGGGATATGCCTTAGTGGACGACTTGGTAGTGTTAGGTCAGAGGTTGGACTAGGTGATCTTGGAGGTCTCTTCCAACCTAGGTGATTCTGTGTTGCAGTCTCCAAGCTCAGATACAACCACCTAGTAGTCTGGCGCCACTGATTTTTGTGTTCCTTGCACTAGCTGTTCCTTCACCCCCTCTTCGGAGGCAAGGACATGTGTCTCTTTCACGCTCCTTCATTAGTAACCAAAGCAGGATAGATTAAAGCCCCTTGCTTCAAGTCAGTAAGATGCCTGCCTTTGGTTTCTGTGAAAATTCAGGCCCTAACAACTGAAGTTTCTTCTGGTTGGTGTTTCTTCTGTCTGGGATAATTTCATTTCCCTTTTGAAGACTTACAAGGATGTAGTAACAAAAGCAAAGGCATAAAACCACCTGAGGCATAGGCTGCTTTGGAGCCTGCAGCACACCATAGGTATGATATTATCATTTCAGACAACTATGGTCTACATAACGTGAAGTGCTCCAGCACGCTCACATTCTGCCAAAGGCCAGAAAATGAGACCTTCCTTTGAAGACCGTAGGGAAAAGAAAACCAACAGCGACAAAAATTAAGAGAAGGAACTTTTCCTTCACCTAAATTTTATTATTTTGCAACTCCCTCAGGGGTCCACAAAAAATTATTCTCCCCCCCCCCCCGCTTCCCCCCCCCACCCAGGAAAAAAGGACATTTTGGCATAGAGGTATAATGTCAGTTCACACCAGAAGACATTCTTCTCCCTGAAGTACAGTTAAGCCCCACAAAGTGCCAAAAACCCTGCCACAAAGTAATGCATTTACAAGTTAGTTTTACATCTTGGCATTATTTACTTGCCCGGTCTTGCATTCAGGGCTTGATCTGTCTGGTGGGGGGGGGGTTGGGGTGGGGTGTGACGGGACGAGTAATGCCATGCAAGGTTGCTTGGTTGTATGACTGACTAAATGGCTTTAAAATTTTGAACTGTTTGTATAGAAGCAAGTCCACTATCCCCAAGGGAAACGTAGAAACTACCTGTTGCTTCTCGGGTTTAAGGTTTTCCCTCAAAAGGTGTAAGCATCTGTTAAGGCGTGAGAAAAGGTGTAATCAGCTGTTTGAGTGCAACTCTGATGTATACATGACCGTTTTCCTCTCCAGTTTCCAACTGGGAGTGCAACATTTTTCATCATGCTCTTAGATCAGGATTCTGATTCTAACACCGGTTCCTAGCGCACATTTCCAGAGAAGAGAGAAGCAAACCAGCCCTGTCTGCTTTGCGTCAGATGGAGATAGCAAACAAGTGTGAATGAAGAAAACAAACCCGTAGGAAGGTCTGCAGATAATTGTCATTGTCCAAAAGCTTTAAGTTGGGAGAATCCGTGGAAGTTAATTAATGGAAACTCAGGTTGCATCGCTGAATTTGAAGTAGTTCAGATAGACTTGCATCGTTGCAGAGCCTCAGTCACCGTTTAAGTTGGCACTGCCTCTACCTTCACAAGAATGAAAGACAAAAGCATATCTTTCTCCCTTGTCCGCTACTGGCGGACTTGGGAAAAAAAAAAAAAAAAAGCTGTTAATATTAACAAGTAATGTTTTCTTAGGACATTTCTCCAAATATGTAATATTTAGGAGTAACCAGACTACAAATGAAAGGGAAGATGAAACAGTAGAAGGTACTTGCGTGGCCTTACTTTACACGGCAATTGACAACAACCACAGTCTGCAATGCTTTAGAAGTGCCTTACACCATTCCCCCCGAGACAGAAAAAGGGGATTCCCATGTTATTTCAGGGGAGTGCAATCCCTCTCAACATAGGACAGTCTGAGGTACGCTACTGAGTACTGGAAATCGGAAGACTAGGCAGCACCAAACTCAACTGAAAAGGGAGGGTGAGTCTCTTTGGATCTTCACGTAACAGAAGGGAATCTCAGATTTTAGCCCGAAGCAACCGTTTTTAGAGACAGGCTGGGAAGTGATTCTTTTTAACCCAGGGTCCATTTCAGCATCTTCAAAGCTAAAGAAATGGTTGGCTGCTCTGTTGAATTATGTTCCAGGCAGAAAAACTCACGTTCCTAGTAACATAAAGAGCTTAATGTCTTGCTTCGGTCCTACAGATGACTTTTGCATTCAAATGTATCCCCTCCAAGATGAACAGCTACTTTTACTTTGTGGGGCTCATGTTCTGCATAAAAGATTGGTAGCTTCAAACTTCGTCATGTCTCCTCTCAATGAAGGGAGGAGGATGTATAGAAAGGCAGGAGGACTTCCAAAGCAACATTGCATTGCCACAAAACTACTTGAACATATTCCTGTCAGTGCAAATACTCCTTAGCAAACCACCACCACAGATAAGACAGTAGGGCAGAAGTGTGTGGAGCGCACGGTTTCAGACTTTGCTGTATACATCCAACTTTAGGAGCCAGTCAAGCTGAGATGAGAGCTTGAGATGCCAAGTGTGGCTTAGGATATGCTGAGCAGCATAGAACTTGGTCGCCATGAGACGCCTTGCATGGAGATGATGTTGCCAGCGGCAAGGTGACTTTTGAAGCGGCCTGACCTGGCAAGCTCGACCAAAGTATTCCCCGTGTCCTGTACTAAGTCCCACTGCCTTGATTGGGGGACCAGACCTGGGGACCAGACCTGGGGACCAGACCTGGGGACCA
>NW_023302914.1:0-9246 GCF_011077185.1 Oxyura jamaicensis
GATCTTGGAGGTCTCTTCCAACCTAGACTATTCTGTGATTCTGTGATATAATCAATGTGTAACCATTCTGTGTATTTCATTGACTATATTCAGTGATAGCCCTGTAATTAAGAGGATTTTTCTCCAAGAGGGCACAAGACACATGAACCATCTAATTAGATGTTTACAAAAGTAATTAAGGCCAACTAATTTTTTTTCTTGAGAACATTGTCCAGATTTGAAAGAGTAAGCTGTCCCATAATATCAGAACAACCATTATTAATATCTATCTATCTATGATTTGAGCAGAGCAGAAAGAATCATGTGCTAAAAGGAATAAAATTAATTCCTATTCTAGGCAGTTGTGACTATTCCGATCTACTTTTGGCTCAAGATTGAAGGCCCTTAGTCTGCTGTAATCATTAGAAAGATACAAAGCCAATTGAGCCTTAAATGTAAATCCAATTTTGAACAAACTGGGACTATTTTTTCCTATAAACTAAAAAAGAAGGAAGTAACTTTTACATTAAAAAAAAAAAAAAAGAGAGAGAAGAGAGAGAGAGAAAGAGAACTGTAGACCTTTCATTGAAGAAACTAAGTAGATTGCTTTTTTTACTGCATTCTTAGGTGTGAAGACAAGCAGAAAGAAGCACCATGAAACATTTACTGAAAAAGGAATATTCTCTTATTCATCTGTTGTTTCTCTATGTCCAGAATTAAGGTGTAAATTTAAGAAAAAGATTTTTGGTCAGTCCCTTATACCGCTATAGGAACTGTCCATACAACAAGAGCATAGGTTTGTACTTCATAAGTACATGAGTACATGTTCTAGAAAATGGAACAAGGCTTTAGGTAACAAGACTTGACGCAAGACTTGCAAGTACGATCGACCTGTCCATCCAGATAGTTAAGATAGTTTCTGTGGCTATTTAGTGTTGATTATTAGAACAAATATATATATATATATTTTTTTTTTTTTTAAATCAGGGAGATATTCTAATGAATATATGTTATTGATCAATTACAAATTTTAGTCTAAATGCTGCAGGTTGCAGTGGACTATAGGGCCAGAATAGAGAAGTGACATTTTGAAAAAATCCTGAGACAATACAAAAGATTGAAAAAAATCTGATTAATTGTGACTTAAAAGTACTGAGATACAATAAGCAAAATCTCCATATAAAAATCAATAGGCTAATTTATTTCTGTTTGCAAAGGAGAGAAGGATTAGAACAAAGTTGCACTCTGCCCCTAGAAGAATTAAAAATCTTGTTGAAGTATCTTATCTGAGTAAAATTTTCCAGATGAAAAGAGAGGTTATGATGCAAATTGACATTTTTGTTAAATGGACATTATCCAGTGTGATTGTGGTGGTGCACTACACAACAAAGGACTGGCTCTCAGCTAAGGTACTAGCTTGTAGATGAGCTATCAGCATAAAAACTAGTTATTTTTCTGCAGTTACTGTGTACAGATAAATGCTCATAACATCCTCTCACTGTCCATAATTAAGCCATTAGTAGGTACTGGCAGAATTCTTCATTAGGGTAAAACGTACACCTTTCTTAATGGAAAAGAGGAATGATCCCACAAAAGCAGAATCAACAGTACTGTTTTTTATTACGTGCAATTGTATCATTCCATTAGTAATTGCCTGCTCATTAGATCTTACCTACAAAGTGTTAACTTCAAATTCAGTAAAGAATGCATTTTTTTTGTTTGATAATTATTTTTTTCTTAATGACTGAACATAGAGAATGACTTTTCTATTTTCTTTCTAGTATGATCAGAGGCGAGATTTTGTTTCCTTGATGTATAGCTTAAAATCTCCAGACATGGAACTACTACAAGTGTTATCAAATTTGTGTTGATCTGTACAAAGAAGGATAAAATAATTGAAGACTTAATAAGGAATGAAACAGGGTGCCTGATCAGATGCACTTAAGCCTTCCAACTCTGAAGAAAAAGCTTGACTTAAGATTCGTGAACACTCCTATATTGGCTGGAGGTACTTCTCTCTTACTGACCACCTTTATCTAATATTGAGGATAAGACCTGCTGGGAGTGGAATATGTGTGTGTGGAATGGCATGGAATATTTCCCTTAGTGCCTCAAAGTTATGAAAGAATTTGCAAGCAAGGGCTTATTTGCACAATAGACTAAAAAACGAAAGCAATTTTTTGCCCCATTAATGACAGACATAAGAACAATTGAAATAAGAAGTAGTGTACCTGTTATGATGTTGTCCTCAGTGAACAGTTTTACTTGCGATTTTTTATTTCCTTTCTATGCTGTGCCTGACAGTTGTGTGAGGTTTGATTGATAGTGGGAAAATACTTTAGTATAATAGCAATAATAATGCCACAAAACCAATTAGATCATATTAATCATAACTGACTAAATTCCTATAATTAGGGATTAATTTTCAATCAAGAAGCCAGGTTGAGATAGTAGGGATTTTCTTGAAACAAAATAGAAACAAAATATTGAGATGAATCTCATTACAGGCCCCAAATTATTTTTTCTTAGGGTTCCTTTATCTTCTACTAGAATACTCTCAAAAGCTGAAAGAGGTACACATGGTCAATCAAAAAAGGATTCCATAAAGGAATGAGTTATCCCTCTGATATCAGAAATTTTAGTTTTGAATTTTACCTATTCCAGCACACAGTCAATATGACAACAACTGTGTTCTCCATTCTTTGCAAGTATTTGCGAATTCTCTTCAAACTGGCAAGAATATTGATCAGCTAGAACAGTCACAAAATCCTGATGCTGGAGCTATTCAGTAAATGGTGAGCATCTTCTTTTGGTTTTAATCTTCCTTCACTTTCTTTCTAACTGAGATGTTAGGCTCTGCCAGAAAGCAACTTCCTAGATAAAATCAGAAATAATAGTGTAGCAGGCAATAAAGAAGAGACAAAGAAGTGATTTGAACATGGTTAATTTAGTTTTTTCTTTCTTTGGTAATGCATAAGAAAATAAAGATGAAGTATTTTACTCCCTGTGAAGGAAGTTGTTTGTGTTACTAACTAAAGAAAATTTTTCATTGCAACTTTTTCTGACTTGTTTGGTTTCTTCCTCCAAAGCATCTGATACTTTCTTTTGATGGAGTCTGCTACATCTTCCAGAAAGTGAAAATTATTTTGCAATTTTATTGTTATTGTAATCCAAGTACAACCTTAATCATTAAAAGCAAAGTAATGCAGTAATGCACTTGCATCAGATGTCACATAAATTCAGAAGTCCTAGTCACACTTCAGTCACCAGTGACTACCAGCGTAAGCTTGTGTAAGCTGTTTTCTGGTCAATTTTATAAGACAAACACATGCGCTGGTAAAGATAATAATTCATATTTGGAGTTGCTATAATGAACAGTTAAGATATAGTATCTTCATGCCACAGCCAGCTTCATAGAAAAAATCTCTAAATTAATATTCTAACAGGAAAAAAAAAAAAATCACCACGAAAGTGAGGTCTGAGAAAGATTTTTTTTATTATTATTATATTTTTTTTTTTCCAGAAGAAAGTGTTTGTGTTACTACCTGATAAAAGAGGCCCTTAAAGAGAACATTTTGTGATGCATAACTAACCATATGGTTATTTACAATTTGGAAGGATGAACATTTAATACCTGACCTGAATCAGTTATTTAAGAATAATTCAGCTGGAGCAGAGGTATATGCATGCAGCAATTATTTTTTTTCCCTTACTGTGAAAGGGAAGGAGAACAAGCCCCCATACCACACATCTCTCCCTGAATAACAGAAGTATTTTTATCAATACCTTTTAGACAATTGGTCTAAGGCATCTACAGGATTAAATAAAATATAATGGAGAGTGGAGTAAAGTTGTAAAACACTCTGACGATTCTATTCTGAAATCTTTCTGAAAAGATTCTGAAATCTTTTTTTAAAAATAATGATAAAAACAGAAACTGTTGGGTCACTTTTTCCTGATAAGGTTCCCTTTGGTACCATATCTTTACATATCTTTATCTACATATCTTTAGTACTTGATATGTGGGGAATACAACACTTCTGTCATTGTAAAATAAAAGCTTTTTTTGTTTGTTTAACCAAGCGTTCAATAACAGGTTTGTTCAAACCAGCCTATGGCTATCTGGATTTCTTTGTCTTTAACAGAACACAGAAAATTGCATCACTGTTAAAAATAGACTATGCATTATTTCTTTGGCATATAATGTTTTGAAATGTAACATCATAAAATGATGAAAAATGATACTTAGAATAGGATTTTATAGTGTATCCATGTTTGCTTTGCTTTAGAAATTGCCTCCAAAATCATATTTATATTAGGTTGCCTAAGTGACAGCAGTCAGTACTGCAGTCAAATCTGGAATATTTAAATATTAAAATATTATTTTAGTTTTGAAACTGTTCTAGTAATTTTGACACAGATTTCTGCATTTAGTGCTCTAACTTTCAGATATTGTTTTTTGAAAAGTCCCATATTAGAGAATCATAGAATGGATAGGTTGGAACAGACCTCTGGACATCATCTAGTCCAACCCCCCCTGCTCAGGCAGGGACATCTAGAGCATGTTGCACAGAATCAAGGTAGATTTTGAATGTCTCCAGAGAATGAGACTCCACAGTCTCTCTGGGCAGCCTGTTCCAGTGCTCTGTCACCCTCACAGTAAAAAAGTTTTTCCTCATATTCAGATGGAACTTCCTGTGTTTCAGTTTGTGCCTGTTGCATCCTATTGATGGAAACTACCAAAAAGAGTCCTGCCCAATCATCTTGACACCTTCCCTTAAGATACTTATATACATTGATAAGATCTCCTCTCAGCCTTCTCTTTGTCAGACTAAACAGGCCCAGCTCTCTCAGCCTTTCCTCACCACAGACATGCTCCAGTCCCCTAAGCATCTTCAAAGCCCTCTGTTGGACTCTCTACAGTATGTCTTTTTCTCTCTTGTACTGGGGAGCATGAACTAGACACAGTACTCCAGGTGTAACCTCACCAGGGCAGAATAGAGTGGGAGGATCCCCTCTCTTGACCTGTTGTCAAAGCTTGTCCTAATGCCAGGATACCATTGGTCTTCTTGGCCACAAGGGCACACAGCTGGCTCATGATTAACTTGTTGTTCACCAAGACTCCCAGGTCCTTCTCTTCAGAGCTGCTTTTTGCTCATCCCCCAGCTGATAATATTGCTTAATTGGTTTAATGTCAGGTTTTAGAGAATGAAGTTATGAATAACCAGTGCTTGAATTTTCTTTTGCTTCTAATGCTATTCCCATGTATGACAATAACTCATCAGTTTTCTAACTCCAAATCTGATCCTACTAAAGTGAATATTTAATTAGGAAAGCATCATGCTATTAGCAACACTACATGATGTTGTTTAACAAAGATATTAGTTGATTGTCACCTGAAAACAGCACCCATTACCACATGCTGTTCCAGCTGTACTTATAAAATATATACCAAATGACTTCCAAATGGATGTTTCAGAGTGATCTGGTATACATTGTTTTATCAAACCATGAATCATAAAGCCCTGGGACATGATTTAAAAGGACAACATATAGTAAAATATTTGAGGTGCACAAGAACTTCCAGATTTTACAGTTTGGATTTAAAGCATTTTTATACCCATCTCTAATCTACAGTCCTTCCTGCTGATTACAGCAAAAGTTAAGTTGTTTCTAACATCCAAAGAAAACTGTAACATTCCAGTTAAACTACAGTTAGATATTAGTTATTACTGACTTAATGCTATTTGCATGCCATTTTTCCCTCAACAGCTGTACAGGTATAGAGGAAGATCAGAGAAAGATATTTTTGAAGACTGCCTGAGATAACTTTAGGCAAAATTACGAACTCCAGAAGAGTGTGGGATAAGTTCTTAGATGAACTTTAGAAGTAGGACTCTCAGGGGAAAAAAACAAACAAACAAACAACAACAACAGCACGATGTCTACAAACATGAATCTTAGCAAGAGATGATGAATGCTTCCTCACTCTGGGGTTTTACTATTCCTTTTTAATTTTCCTGAAGTTTCATCACACAGACATGGTCATACACACATTGACCATGAGCCAGCAGTGTGCCCTGGTGGCCAAGAAGGCCAATGGGATCTTGGTGTGCATTAAAAGGAGCGTGGTCAGCAGGTCAAGGGAAGTGATCCTCCCCCTCTACTCTGCCTCGGCCAGGCCTCATCTGGAGTACTGTGTCCAGTTCTGGGCTCCACAATACAAAAAAGATGGGGATCTTCTGGAAAGAGTCCAGCAGAGGGCCACAAAGATGATATGGGGCCTGGAGCATCTTGTCTATGAGGAAAGACAGAGAAACCTGGGTCTGTTCAGCCTTGAGAAAAAAAGACTGAGAGGTGATCTTATCAATGTTTACAAATATCTTGAGTGTGGGAGATGGTGGGATTTGGCCAACCTCTTTTCAGTGGTTTGTGGGGATAGGACAAGGGGAAATGGCAAAACAGGAAGTTTTGCACCAACATGCGTTGGAACTTCTTCACGGTGAGGGTGATGGAGCACTAGAACAAGCTGCCCAGGAGGTTGTGGAGTCTCCTTCTTTGGATATATTCAGGGCTTGTCTGGACACCTAACCTGGACAACCTGCTCTAGGGAACCTGCTTTGGCAGGGGGGTTGGATCCAATGATCTCTTGAGGTTCCTTCCAACCACTACAGTTCCGTGATTCTGTGATACTATGCTAGGCAGTGTGAAAGTCTCAGTGTTTCTACATTTTCAGAATGTATAAAGGGGATTTACGAATTGAGACATATATATAACAGAAATAAATTGTAGAGAATGGTGAACATTCTAATTGGTCTGTATTTAACTCCAAAATTAAGTGCATTGTGATAAACAGAAAAGAGTGAAAGTTATAAGAAACTGAAAGATAATCGCTGAAGTCTGGTGTCTTTTATGGATGCATTTAGAATATCTAGGTGACAGAGGCAGGCTTTTTTCATAGACTTGTGAAGACAGGCGATTTAACCTGTCTGTTCAAGAAAATTGATTGATTTGCTGACTATAAAAAAGTCACTTGATTTGGGCTGACAGGTAATTTAATTTTGTAAAAGATTTCAATAGTTGGGCAATTTCTCTTATTAAAAATTCCAAAATTGCCTGTAACTTTCATATAGTCATAGAATCATAGAGTCATAGAATGGCTTGGATTGGAAAAGAACGTAAAGATCATCTAGTTCTAACATCTCTACCAGGACAGGGATGCTGCCCACTAGATCAGGTTGCACAGGGACTCGTCCCTTACCCTGAACACCTCCATGGATGGGGCATCCACAGTTTTTTGGGCAACCTTTCCAGTTCCTCAGCACCCCCTGAAGAATTTCCTCCTAACATCTAATCTAAATCTACCCTCTTTTAGTTTAAAACCATCCCCTCTTGTCCTATTATTGTCAGACAGAGAAATAAGTTGCTATTCATCTTTTTTTTATAAGCCCCCTTTAAGTATTGAAAGGCTGCAATGAGGTCTCCCCACAGGGCTTTATTTTCTTTAGGCTGAGCATCCCCCATTCTCTCAGCCTTTCTTCAGAAGTGTTCCAGCCCTCTGATCATCTTTGTGGCTCTCCTCTATACCCACTCTAATAGATCCACATTCTTCTTGTGCTGGGGCCCCAAATGTGGATGCAGGACTCCAAGTGGGGCCTCACAAGGGCAGAACCTACTTTGGTTGACGCAGCCCTGGATGTAGTTGGTCTTCTGGGCAGCAAGCGCACACTGCTAGCTTATGTTGAGCTTTTTGTCCACCAGAATCCCCAAGTCCTTCTCTGCAGGGCTGCTTTCAATGAGTTCTTCTCCCCATCTGTCCTCTTGGTTGGGATTGTCCTGACCCAGGTGCAGCACATTGCACTTGGACTTGTTGAACCTCATTCGGTTCACATGGGCCCACTTTTCTAGCTTGTGCAAGTTCCTTTGGATGGCATTCCTTCCTTCTGTTGTATCAACTGCACCACTCATCTTGGTGTCATCTGCAAACTTGCTGAGGGTGCACCTGATTCCATTCATATGCTGTGATTTTTTTGGAGCACCAGTTAGAACAGGCTGTTCTAGAGCCATGAAGCTCAGTATACTGAAGATCATTGCAGCTTATAAACCCAGTCTGTCTGTCAGTATTTGTATTAACTGATAAAGGAACCAAGGAAATTAATTATTTCATCAGTAGTGTTTCAAATAGTTCAAGGCCCATAACAACAAGGCCTACAGAAACATGACTAATTGTACGTACCCCTGTGAAGTTCTGCTGCCTCTTGTATCAAGGATTCAACATGCAGAAACATTAAAATTGGATGAATTTAGTACTACCAACTTGTATTCCAGCATAAATTATGATAGAACAAGAAACAGAAGCATAGTTTTATGACCTGTAACAGGTTGATTTTCTTCCCTTTCTCACTGAATTCCTTCCTGTCTTCAAATAATACTAGATTAATAAAGTGAAATGTATGTGTCAAACATTTAGGCAGATGAGTCGTCTCCTTCAAAAAAAATTGTAGGCTGAATTAAGTGGATGAATATCTTGAATCCGACTCAAATTCAATTATTCAACATGAATTTGCTAATGCAATCCCTCTACTATATGGCAAAATCCTAGTATATTTGTAAGAAATGATGAAATTCTCCCTAAAGCATAATACTGATAAATTACCGAGGACAATTTTATTTCTTCCTGACTATTCTGTACTTTCAACAATTTCTGTTATATCCAACTTAAGTTTTAAAGTTTTAAAAATAAGTTCTAAACTTATTTTTATGTTTGATAATTTTGTTTGTTTGTTTTGCTATACCGGTCCTCTACATATACATCAGTTTATCTATTATTTCACAAAGAGAGACTTACCTTTGATCCTCTACTAGAAAATTCATTCTGGATGCAAAGTTAAGCTTGTTCCTCATGAACTCAGGAGTCTGGAGATATACAGTAATTAATGTTAGATGATTAGCAACAAGCTTCTTATTTTTAACTCTCACATTGAGTAAATGACTTTCATTAAAAACTCTAAACACAGTCCCCGTGTAGCACTTAAGTACCTTTTCACGTTTAAGCAGGTTAGAATGTCTAAGCCAGTGAACTTAAATCAAATGAATATTTATGTTTTACTGAGGGGGTTGATTATCCACCAGATTCAGATATGTTTGTGTTGAAACTGGTATCTATAATCAGCTTATGCTATGCAATTAATATTGATTCTGTAGATGAGTGCATTACAGAATCACAGAATCACAGAATAGTCTAGGTTGGAAGAGACCTCCAAGATC